>NW_015150783.1:266706-297135 GCF_000732505.1 Cyprinodon variegatus
TCCCTATCAAATAAACTTTAATAATAATAATGATCAAAATTAATTTTATACTACTATTAAACTGTCAAACAACATTTCAGTGCATCATGTGGAAAGTAGTACAAAAACAAATTCAGAGAATCTTTACATCTACATTACGCTCTAAGCAAAATTAATACTTTGACATCATCCACATTTCTTCATAAGTTAAGCAGAATCTATCTGCATCACAAGGGTTAATTAGAGTAAATAAAATACAAAAAACAGAATTTTTCTTTGAAGGTAAAATTTCCATGACAGTACTGCAAGTCTCAATATTTTTAAGGCCTTAAAGTTTCATATGATAATCTACTTTACAATTGCAAAACCATTTGGTTGACATGTCATTAACCTGATAGCTTTTTTCAGATACACAAAGTAAACCAACACTACACTTCTGATGAGTGACCAGAAATTATTATTTCAATAAAAATAATCTTCAGGAAGCCCATCTGCAGAAAAGGAGTTTCATCTCAAATCATACATCTAGACTAGCTTGAGGGCAGAGAGTGGGAATCTGCAATATATTAAAAAAAGTTGACTTCTAAGTTCTTTCATTCTTTAACATAAAGGCCTTCCCCAAATTATTAAAAACTAAGCAGTGAATTAATCACAAGAGCTCAAGTTTTTAACACAACAAATATATGAGTCAACATTTCCTTTACAAAGCAAGTTGAACCAAAGTTGAAACAAATTATTGTTACATAAAGATGTTTCATCTTCCACAAAATCCTCAGATGGCTTTAGCATAGTTTAGAAAAAGGCTGAAGGCAAACATTCTCAGGGGGGTTTCATGAGCAAACTTTGTCATCTAGAATAATTGTTATTTATATTCCTGCAGCATGCACAATAATTTGATTGTGTACCCGTCTGTACGTTAGCAAAGCAAGCAAACAAAGTCAACAGTCACTGATCCCTTCTAGGGTCAGGGGAATAATGAGTTATCCTGAATCATCTGCATTCATTTGACATGACTGCAGGCTAACGTAACAATCTCTCCAAACAGCACAGACCACTATGGGAGTGAGATAATAAGTGAAAATAGCAGGAAGTGCCTGAGAGGAGGTCCTTGGTAATGGCTTTTCCCCTTTGTGGAGATCCAATTACTTCAGTCTGCTGTCTTTCCAGTAGATCATTTTCTCTCAGCTCACCTGTTAGACCGGCTTAGGCACCGGAGCTGCTGACCTGCCAGCAGGTATCGACTCTCTGTCAGGGCCTGAAGGACGGCATCTGTCATGTGGAGGTTTGTGTTATAATATGACAACATTTGGCCCATCAGGATAGGCAGCAAGACCAAAAACCTGCTTGAAAACGTGTCAGTCTCTCCCAATCATCTCTGTGAAAGGAAATCCTTTGTGAAAATGAGAAAGAGCACAGACAGAGTGGAGCATGAACTGAATAAATCATGTTCGCCTCTTCAGGCAATGTGTTGGAAGCTAAATACATCCACTTTACTCACTGCTGATGTATCAATCCATACAAACACTCAGCAAAATGAATTACCCCTCCTCCCTCTGGTCTTGGTACTGCTTCATTTTTAAAACAATGTCTTAAAGATATTGTTTTTCCATCAATCTGAGAGTGAGTGAAAATCTAAGAACTTATAAATGAGCTGCTCCGATGGGTGGGGGGAAAAAATCCACCAGGATTAGCTGTGTTAGGTTTATTCATAGCTCATATTGTATTATGTAGATATGGGGAAAAACTAAAAAACACTTATGCATAAAAAAAGTGTGTCAAAAGTTTGGATTTTACCTTTTAAAGCCGAAAAATAAAACTTTATTTCAATGTTGCTTTTATATACAAAAAATATACAGATTACAGTAAAGATAGCATTTACATAAAGTTTAATAGAAACATTGTTCTTTGTTTACTGTTTCACATCCCAATGTGCGTTTTTCTCAACTTATTCAGATTGATTGGAATAATTAAAATGTAGTTTTTTTTGTTTGTTTTTTATTCTCTCTCTTATTCTTGTAAATAAATAATTACATCTCTGTCTTTCTGTGTTGTAGCAGGGTCAGACAGCATCTTTGATACCAGGGAAGGTGTTTTGAATTCCAGTTGCTTTAAGGAAAGGAGCATTAGATTTTATTTAATTATCATTGTTTCATTGTGTATAATGTGTTATGAATTAAGATATACAAAAAAACTGAACTGATTTGAAGTCTGTTTGCAAGTTTTAATGACTTGCTGTGCTTACCACCTAAATAAGGGTGCAGCCTAAAGACTCATACATAGAAACAGATTTCAAAATATTAGGCATAAATCTGTTCATTTCAACATTTATAGAGAAGATCCTGTTTTTCGTAAATGCTTACTTTTCAATATACATTAAATTTAACACCTACACCCTCTGGTAAGGTATAATATACATAAAGCAAAATGAATGATTGTTTTTATAAAGCCAACAGTGACATATTTACTGGCACTCTGCCTGATAAAAATTTTAACACCCCCCGTTTTGCCTATAACACTTAATAACTGATCGGCAAAGATTTCACATAAGAAGAGCTCGATTGATATATTCCTAATAAGGACTAAACTGCAAGAACAAACAAAGAAAATAATTTGCAGAAACTACTACTAACAGTCTGGGGCAGCAGAGTGGCCAGAAAAGAGTGATAATTTTGAAGCCATGTAGCTGGAGGTAAAGATAATAAGAAAAATATGATCAAGACAAAAGTTGCATGTTATTTCTAATTCACATTACAGTATCTCAAAGTGCTAAGTGCTAGAGTAAATATTAATCATAAAACCACATTCAGTTTGACACATCTCTCTATGGGTGATAAAGAATTACATTTGCACATCATCCTCCTGTTCCACGTTTTGCTCATCAGCATATACTATGCATATTAATGTTATCGTATACCCTAAAAACTTTACACTGACTGCTGATTTTAGGGAATCGGCTTTGTGCACCCTATCAGGTTTCCAAACCTTTTAAAAATCAGGCTCTGAACACTGAGCGGAAAAGAAAGCGTTTGTTGTATCTGGTTAACCATGTCTATACTGATTCTGCCATAGATGATAATATCATAATTTAAGCCATGACTGAAACCTGTTTTAAGTTATTTGATTGAGGCCCCACATAATTGTAACCCTGATTTTTTGTAAGGGCCCATTATCATAGCGTATGTTCCCTAAAAGATTGGTACCTTTACTGGCAGTGTCATTAATATGAATCAAAGAGAACAGTTTAGAAAACTCAGTACCAGCCTCATCTGCAAAAGCACATGGTTCCACTTTGTTTTCCAGTCCTAGTTGGGTGGATATGGAGCCTAGGCGGAAGTTCAACTGAAGAAACTCCTTGCTTTCCTTCATCCACCTGCGACACAGCCAATCAGCTTTGAACCACACCTCCACGAAAGCCAATCGGCTTCAAAAGTTCATCTTAAAAAGCCTTCGATACGCACTTGTTTGCTCCTGTGCGCAGGTGGCGGATGCGCTGTGTGACTTCATTCAGATGACCCTGTTTCAACCCACCTCCAGCCCCTCCTCCACCATCATAGCTAAAACTTCATCACAGTGTCATTTCTCCCGAACTCTTACTGCGTTCCCTGTCTCATCTTAACCGGTCCGGCAGAGCACCGCCATGTTGAGCCTGGTTCTGCCAGAGGTTTCTTCCCAACGGGGAGTTTTTCCTCTGCACTGTCGCTTCATGCTTGCTCATCATGGACAGGTTCTCTCAACCTCCGTTATCCAACTGGACTTCCATCTTCCAGGTCCCTGAGTGAAGCTCTAGTATCAGCTCATGCAGTCCACTGGATCTCCCCATAAAGCTCAGCATACTGTCTCGCTAGCCAGCAGTTTACAGACTGCCAATCTTCATCTATCTCCACTCCACCACCAGTTTCAGGCCTGGGGGAAACAGTCTTATTCTTTGCTCCTGTTCATGCATATCTATCAAAATTAAGCGCTATGTTTCCTGCCGAGGTCTGAGCAGCAAAGACAAAGTAATTGTATCAAGAAATTTATCCTAATTGTCTTTTCTCTTCGTGTGAGGTTTTCAGATTGAAATAACAAACAGCACATACTTACACTTGTAACTGTAGGTCAAAAAAGAGTCTTGTCCAGGCATGATGCCAAGCAACCAGTAGGCATGTAGGTAGAATATTAGCAAAAACTTAAATCCCTAGTGGATCACATTTCATAGATCAAAAACAAAGGATAGAATTATCAAGTATTTCTATTGTTAATCATGAGAGTTTCGGCTTACAGCAGATTAAATAACATTTAACATTGGATTATTAGATCATACCATTAAAAAAGCATTTGAGATACAATAATGTGGGCTTAATGAAAAGTATGTTTAATGCCTGCTTAATGGTTGTTATCTTTTAAAAGCTTCTTTTAATCTGGCAAACCAGCTTCATGAAAGCGCAAATTACATTTTACTGTAAATATGAGTTCAGTTGCAATTACTTAAAAAGCTATTTCTTGGGGTTTGCCAATAACTGTGAAAATTTGCTACTGAAATAAAGTCTACTTTACGTAAAGGTATGTGATCACCCGGCTCTAATCCAAGGGGGGATGTTTCTCAGAGGCCATCTTTAAGTATTAACAGAATTCATTCAAATCATTTTAAACAAAATCATTGATAAAAGTATAGATTTCAGAGCATTATCTACCCTTTAGGCCTCCCTGACCATTGCTCTGATAAACAGCAGCAGCCCCGATGTCATGCTTTCACTCCTATTATAATAAAGGGAACCCCCTCTTGAGCTTGTCTCCCAAAGTTCCCCCGATACCACTAAATGTCCAAATAAGGTAAGAGTAAAGAGTGGAGTGGAAATTCACAGATCAACTTTTCCCAAGCAGTTAACAGGGTGTTTCACAGCGCATCATGTATAGGTTATCACAGGCCTTCATAGGTCACCAAAACAAAAAAACTATGGAATTTCACTGAATTAGATGCCTCATAAAAAACAAGACATGAGCCGACCTATACAATGAGCTGTAAAAAAAAAAAAAAAAGAAAATAACCTTCAACGGGTACATTTTCAATAGCAGTTCAATTGCTGGAAATTTGAGTGTATTTTAAATTATGTTTTTTTGATTACAGAACGAACACTCCTGATATAATATCTAACAATGAAATACAAACAGAAAAAATATTTTAAATTCAGCATTTCTAATCTGTAATCAGCTGAAGGAAACTGAATGAGGGTACCAAGGGACAGGGCTGTAGTAATTACCTCTTTGATTGTGATTTATTGATTCCCATGGAAGCTCTTGGACTTTAGCTGCCAGGGCAGCTAAAGACAGCCTCCTGTCCTCAGGTCTTGTTACCTGAATGGGGGAGCCATCCTGCTTTGTAAAAGATAGAGTTTGTCATTCTGCCAGTGAAAACTTGGTTGCTGCATCTTGAAACAGTCTCCTTCTGGTGAGATGGGCATTTTAAAGCTTGAGGGGAGCTGCAGCTGTGAATGTGGGTCTCATCCCGCACCCCCTCCACAGTAAAACCCTACCTGCTGAAGCATTCACACTCAGAGAGTGTAAAGAGAGGCCACCATCGCTCTGCCTCTGACTGTCTAATGAGTTCCTCAGTCTCTGACATCTAGCTCTGTCAACCAGAACACTCCCGTCTTACACCCAAAGCCAAGCTTGCAGATGGCCCCGTGGAGGCTGGATGGGGAAGCGGGGGGTGGGATAGGAAGGGATGCTTGGTGCCTGTGCCAGAGGGATTTTTTTAATGCCCTGACAGGTCACCTTTTTTAGGTGAGCAGATGGATTTTCCACCTCTTCAAGCACAGCTCCAGCAGACTGGGAAAAGAGAGAGTGTTATTTTAATGGCCTTTGGCAGGTCATCTCTGGAGTGTGCTTTAAGGTATTTTTTTTTTGTCTTGAGCCAAAATAATCGTAACTACATCATTAGATATAAATAAAAATTAGGCTAAATACTCTGACATTAATGATAGAGCCTAATTTACCAAACTAAACAGGAGGAGAGTAGGGGTAAAAGCTCACCTAGGTTATATTCATGTACTCAAGATAACAGAAGCTAAGTTTTTCACTAGATCTCCCTGTTCTGATAAATATATCAAAGTGACATGAGGATGTTAGAAAAAAAGCATTTAACAGCAGATCTATGTGGTTTCCCTGCATATATAGCCGAGGGGCCTGTAGCTCATTGGGTTTATGCCAGATGGCCACAGACTTATCTGCAGTATCTCATGTCATTAGGTTTACAACATCAGCAGCTCATTCTGCCACATTTGTCTCACCACTGAACCAAAGCAACGGTTCAGCCGTACTAATGCAAAAGTAAAATTGGGCCAATACAGATCATCTATTGTTTTTAATGCCTTTTCAAGCAACTAAAGCAATAGTATTACAGTATTAATTTTTTTATATTTCATGAGTTCATTGTGAAATAATCTAAACAGTCACTATGGTTCATCAAATAAACATGAACGCTATTGTTTAATCTCTATAACAACTCAGCTGCAGACCAGTAAGCCTGTTTATATCAGTGTTAGCCCAAATCCCTGTTTTGACTGTTAAAATAATTGTTTATATACTAATTGTATGAATTAGATCATGAAAAGGATTTTATTTGCTTTGCCCTGTGATCATTGAAATATTTAATGATGCACTTGATAAATTACTAAAACCTCAATAGTTACTGATAAATTCATATTTTAGTCATGGCATGTTTAAGTGTCTTTGGAACATAACACATATTCCATTTATTTAACATGAATATTTAGCATGATATTATTGTACTACTAGCAGCCAATGTTAATGTCAGCCTTCCTGTTTAGAGACAGTGCTGAAAAAAGCTTTACAACTTAAAGGTGTAGATATAAAAAGAAGTCACATATTACAGCCCCAGACACAAGCTCAAAGTAAAGGTACTTTAAAAATATATATATTTAAAGTATTTGAAGTTGAAAATTTATCAAGGACCAAATTATTCTAAATGCTACTGAACTGATCAGTGTTTCAAAGAAACCAAGTAAGATAGCTTAATTATTAGAGCGGTGCAGATACTAAGCCTCTTCCCAGATTAATTTGATTCTTGGAAGTGGGACAATCTTTAGAATCAGAGGAAGAACTATTCATGAACTTAGTCAATTACAATGTTGAAGCTATGTAGACTACATCAAATAACGTTTTGTTTTATCTTCTTTCACACGTAACTTAAGAAGTTCTAGAGTTGTAGACCAGGATAAATGCTGTATTTTACGCAATATTTGTCTTATATCTACTGAAAATGGGAATTAAGCACATGCTAATATTTAAACAACTTCCCCAAGTATTCTCATACTCAAATTGAGTTGTATTTTGAAAATAATGTCACAATGGAAAAGAGAAGTTACTTTCTCTAAAAGTTCCGATCTCTGTAACCTCTTATTTCAGAGTTGTAAAATTCCTGAATGTAGAAACGACGTTTTCTTGTAATGAGAATGAGTTTAAAGAAACAACAGGCTGATGTCCAACAGGCATTTTATCTCCACTTCACTATGATTTCAAAATAGAATCAAGCTACTATGTGTTTATTGCATGATGGAGGGTGATTAATGATACAGGTCAAGTCAGCTATCATTCCTGGCTGGTAAAATGTTTTCCAATTCTGTGTTGATAAACAAAAGGAGGCACCAATCTGCCTCCTTTTTCTGAATCCTTGCAAGCTAAGTTGTCCCTCATTACTGCTTTCTGCTTAAGGCGATTTAAACAAACTAACAGGGAAAGTTTGAGGTAATGTTCTCAAAATAATCACTGTAAGAGTCTTCACCCATCCATCCATCCATCCATCCATCCATTCATCCACCCTTTCATCCATCCATCCATCCATCCATCCATCCATCCATCCATCCATCCATCCATCCATCCATCCATCCACCCACAATTTATCCATCCATCCATCAATTTCAAATGTATTCTTTAAAAATGAGCAAAATCACTAACTGTAGAAATTGGAATCTAGAAAAAAAAACCTGAAACCCTAAATTGCTGAGGACAATCATTTTTAATTTTAAAATATTAATTAATTTTGTTCGCTATTTAACCTGCTCGTTAATCACTTGCACAAATGTAGTGACGTTATCCACTATGAAGATTTCTTCAAAAAGTTTATCAGTTAGAAACTGAGACTTCTAAGTGCTGGTGACAAACAGAAATGTTTAGCATCATTCAATGCTCCAGTTTAACCATTGCCACAGTGGAGCTGCGTGCCGCCAGTTTTCTTCTCGGCAATACATTAGTCTATAATGACCTAAACACTGACCACATGCAGGAGCTGCACATGTGGAAATTCCTGTCGTAGCTCCTCGGGCGCTCCTTGGCAATGGGCTTGGATTCATGTATAAAAAATTCTCCAGGTACATTCTTCTGTTCCTGGAGAATGTTTTTTTTTTTCTAAAAAGCCCTGGTTCTGTGGCAAAAAACATTTAGCAGTTATTCTGACTTCAACCGTGTTACATACCGGTAATATTCAAGCCTGCATTCCTTGGAGCATAGTGGTCTTTTTAGACATCATAGATAATCAGTGACATCAGGCTGATTACATTTTATTATGTTTTCCATTTTTTTGGTTCTTTTTTATCCACTTACCCTGTCTGAAAAAGTTAAATAATGATTCAAATGGTCTACTCTTTTCTTTAATGGTACCCAGAGTAATTAAAGCAGGTCAGCAACCAGTCATCCACATTCTTGTTGAAGGTGAAATTGTTGTTCAGAGAAGACAAAGACTGTTTCAAAGGGTTAAATGTCATGGGTTCAGCAGCACAATGAGAAATTCCTTACAAACTCATTGCAAAAAAAGAGCAAAATGAAACAATGACACAGTCATTCATTCATAACTTTAACTGCAGAAGCAGTGGTGAGTGTGACTGGTGCAGAGTAACAGTCTGTTCCAGAATAACAGCTATTTAGAGCTGACCGCCTCCAATGCCCATCTGTTGAAGAGATGTGCGTTGGCTTTGGCAAACATCCAGGAGTCAGTCCCTATCACCTCATGCTGTTCATAGCAGGTGGTAATTACATTAACGGCTGCTATAAATAGATACTATGCATTACAAAAAGAACTTTGATTTAAAAACTTTCAGACTCTCTTATCAGATTGTGTCTAAAATCTTCAAGGCATATGTTCATGCCTTTAAAGATTAATCTTTAGGCCATGAGTACTGCAGTAAGAAATAGAAGTGATCATCAGGGGAACTAAACATAAAGGAACAATGCTACCCTCTAGTGTTTGAAACTATATTAAAGTGGCCATATAGTTGCAATGCAAAGCTTGGGATGCTGTAATAGTGCAATTCCAACTAAAAGCTATTGTTATACAACATGCTTTTGGATATAATATCTTTTTTATGTTTATTAAATATCTGATCCGCCATCATTGTTCTTCTCAAAACACATCAAATCACACATTCCCTCATTTTCAAATGCATTCATAACTTCTACTTCTATGGTAGATTTTTATAATCCTTAAAATAAAAATTCAGAACTCATCAAAAGGGGGGCTGCACACTGAAACACCTGGTATCACTGTTGCTTTACATCAAAAGGTTGAGGGGTTAAATCCCAGCCTGGCCTCTCTCTGCTGTCCATACATGGTTCTATCTGTGTACAAGAACCCCCTTCCATAGAACAATACATATGTTAAGTATATTTGCTCTCTCCAAATTGCCACTATGTATGAGGGTGTGCCTCATGTTCTTTCTATATCTGTGTTCTGCCATGATAGACTGGCAACTCAGTCAGGGTTTATCTCCTACTAAATGACAAGCATTTAGCTCCCATTCAAATCTGCAAAGACCAGCAGGAAAGGATGATGGATGGATAATCAAATTGGGAATGTGCAGATAGGTTCTGAGAGGAAACTGGTGTTGCCAAGGAAAAGAAAGATTTGTAATTCCAAACAGGGTGCAGCTGATTTAAGCTCCATGTGACACACTTTCAGACTGACCTTAAAAACCGTTGGGTGTGTTTGTGGAAATTAGCCTCCCATATGAGACCAGGACTTGTTTACACATTGTTAGGGATTATAAGCTGTTTAAAGAACAAGACTAAGTCTTTTATTTTTATTTTTTTTTTATTTTTTTTATTAATGACAGGCTTTAAACCTGTTGCCCTGATGTCTGCGGTTAAAAACTCCTTTAGTGTCTGAAACTAAGGCATTTGATGGGCATCAAAGGCCACCATTCAGTCTGCTCAGTGCAAATCCATTTCAGTGCAGTGTGGGTCATCTGCAAACCGGAACAGCTCCAAGCAGCAACAAACAATTAAGTCTGCAGAAAGAAACGTTTCGGTTGACCTTTTCTCCATTCATGACGATTACAAGTCTAGTGCCAATTAAAACCACGAGCCAACACAGGAATTGATGTGAACACAATGAAAATCAAACAGCTACACTGCTGGAAACAATATAGGCATTTTATACTACTAAAACATACCTTCCTCTTTTATGTATATAAGAAAATATATTACAAGACTGGTTGCACAATTACACAGTTTTATTTTATCTTGTCCTTTTTTATGACTGTAAGGGATCTTTCTGCATATTTTTGTTTTCTATTTAAACTGTTGATTATGATGTAAACAATGGAAAAACTTAAAATCCTTTTTTTTTTTTTTTTCAAACAAACTTGGTCATTTAAGTTTAATCCATTTTTTAAAGAAAAAATTCCAGTGTTTTGGATTCCAAACACTTACGTAAGTAAGTAAGTTATAAAATCTCACAGGGGTTGAAAATATTTAACATGAATCCCTTAAGGCAGTGGTCCCCAAACTACGGCCCGTGGGCAGGATCCGGCCCCCACATTTGGTCCGGCCCCCTGAACAATGCCAGAGAGTATTTTCATATAAGTGTATTTTTTTTGTATTTGATAATAAAGTTGGACATTTGCAATAAAATGTTCCTTAATTATGAAGTTTTTTTTTCATTATTAACTATTAGTAACTATTTCATACACACATAAAACCTGACAATGTTCCACCCTTTTGGGGTCTGTGCCCCTATCTGGCATTCCCCAGCAAAAAATCTTAAACCCGCCCCTCTCAAAGAGATACAGAAGAGGATTAAGGCCATTAAAAAAAAAAAAAAAAGTCTATTCAATTCTGACTTTTTTCTCCGAATTCTGATTTTATTCTCAGAATTCTGAGGAAAAAGTCAAAATTCAGAGGGGGAAAAAAAGTCTTTTTAGTCTTTTTTTTCTTTTGAATGGCCCTAATCCTCTTCTGTACAGAGAGAGTGGAATAATGGCAAAAAGATTAGGTAAGAGAAAAATTGATTCAGAATGCAGGGCATTTAACCTGAATTGGACAAACGATAATTTTTTTCTTGTTTAATGCAAAGAAAAGGCTGTCTGTCTCATTTGTCAAGAGGTGGTAGCGGTATTCAAAGAATATAACCTGCAGAGACACTATGAATCCCGTCATAAAGACATAAATCCCGTCATAAATTTAGGCACTCTTGCAATCGTCACAAATTTTCTGTTACAAACTGATCCCTTTTCAGGTGTTGATAGGAAAGAGAAAAAACTTTCCTGGAATTCCCCCCCAAAAAAACACTTGATATGAAGACAGATGTAATGCCTGTCGTGCCAACATCCTCTAAAGGCAGTCTTTCCTGTAGTTCTCTAGAGGTGACATTTTCTGACCTTTCTTATTGTCCTGCACATTGTTCTGGAAAAGCAGCCTTTCAGAAATTAGAAAAGAAAAAACAAACGTTAGCGTCTCTCATTCATGGCTCAGAGACAATAAATGTCATGGATTACTAATTAGAGGTTCGTAGAAACCCCAATCAACTAAACTGAAATAAATAACTAAACAAATGCTTCAGTTCCATCTTTTTTAGGAGAATGGTGCCTATGTGGAATAAAAAAGAACAAACTTAATGTGATTGTTTCTTCCCCATACTCAAATAGAAATATAAAATTTTCTTTCTCTATGAAAAGATGCTGCTTAAAAAATGTGTATTCAGAATTCTGTAATTCCTTATTATTTGCCTGTTTTCTTTCATAATGGACAAGAAAACAGTTAGAGGCTTTGTATCATTTAAAAAAATCTCTATCCTGAAATCAGTAAATATAACCTTCTTTCTGTTATTTTTTTCACTTTATAAAACATACAGAAAAAAATCAAAGTAATAGAACATTTGAAAAGTTATATTACCACACACTAGAGAACCATCATTACCTTTATTCCAATTAATTTAGTCTAAAACTAACATCAGATAAATGGTAAGAAGCTGGAAACATGCCAGACAGTCTACTTGGTGAAAGTGGGTATTAAAAGCGTTGACATCTTTGTAAATCAGATTAAAATATTAGAATGTTGAATAGATTTACATATGCACCTATAAAATTATCAGTATTAACTTGGTGTTATATTAAAAATAGGAACCTGTTGAGTAAATCCTAGATGCTGATAGAGGATGAAATATATTTGCTTTCTGTAACAGAGAACAAATTACAGTTCAACAATAAGATGGCAATGATAAAATTAAAACCTAAATAAGTATTGATCTAAAGTGAATATGTATTCAACTTTTTTTTTCATCCTGATAGCCCTAATTAATCCTTGTGGAGCTAATTACCTTCAGAGACAGAAAGGTATCTGTATCTCACCATAAATTATGAAATATAATCAGTGATGCTGCGGGTCCTTTCCTCTTCAAGGAACTCTGGGAAACTTATTGAAGTTTGTGACAACATGATTTTTTTAAAACACATGGTGAACTCTGACAGAAAGCTGAGAATGGATTCAAATTAGGACTTGTAGCAAGATAAGGACTGTATAATGTATTACAAAATCAAAACAGATAGTTCACCAGAAACTAAAACTCAATCTTACTTTATGTCCATTTCAGTCCTATTTCAGTCCCCAGACCTAAATCCAACCTGGATTTGTCTTGGATTTAGTGGATGCTATTAGTAAAAAGCTTGTAAAAAATATTACCAGCAGGGGTCACATAACAGCTTGATCAGAGATTTTGTCAAATGTCACTGCTTAGCATATTGAATGCATTTTCTGAAGTAATTTCTAAGAAATAAATTCAGAATGTGAAAAACCACTGAAACCGTTTTTACACATTTTTAACAGAAGTGTCAATAAATCTGTAGTAGTAATCTATATGTAGAGGTAGATAAAAAGATAAAGTGTTAATCCAAGAAGGAAAACAAAATTGAAAAATAAACACATTAGTAAACAGGAGAAAAATGTTAATTCTTAACCTCATATATGAACAATCTTGCATATACAGAAATCACTACCTAATCTACTTAAAATTAATGTACACACAACAACAGTGAAGAAGGTTTATTCCAGAAGTAGGTAAAAATATACAAATAAGACACTATCCCATCTTAACCTATTGGGGAAGCCAAATTACGGTACACAATTTTCAAATTTTTGCGTAAACTATCTCTGAGATTTCTGTGTAAACTCTCAATCATCTGCGTGTTAGGTTAGGTGCTTACCTGTCAGATTTCATTGAGGGAATACTACCCCACACATCAACCAATCAGAGACGGTTACGAACCACTAAGCGTTTTCTTCAAGTTTTAACCAATAGAAACTGCTTTTCAATAAGTGCTTTGGCCAATAACAAGCGAGATTACTCCTGCGTAAGCAAGCGGAAGTGCTTATGTATACGTCTTGTAAACAGGCAAGCCAACGTCGAGAACATAAACGCTTCCCTAAAGTTTTAATTGTTAATTTTGCTGTAACGCTTCAACAGTAGGAGGCTACCTTTTGACGACAGAGAGGCTAAATTAAAACGACTAGTGTATGTTTCCGAAAGTTGCCGGTGACCGGGCAGGTGTGCATTGTAGCCGAGTTTTTCTTCTTCCCTGCCACCCTTAGGCTCTTTACACGGTGGAATTTGATGGGGGGCTGTTACCACTGAACGATGTCGGATTTAACCTGGGCTCATAATGGCTGCTGTGACGGAATGGCGGTGCATCAACGGCCGCCGTTTCCTCGGAGGATGGGGCCCAGTGCTGTGCGTGGTTCTTGGCTCTTTGGTTGCCATGCTGCTGCTGCCTCTTATTGGGATGCAAAACCAGTGCTGTGCCTCCCTGAAAGGTATCGCCCAATTCCGCTGCCAGCTGTGGGGGAGCTCACAGTCTCCTCCAGCTGTGCAGTCCACCAGCCTGACTGTCCCCTTCACAGCTCTGGATCTTCTGCCTCAGAAGACCAAACCCAGCAAAGGTAAACACAAACGTGTCAAAGCACCTGCCATATGTTTAAGAGATGTTTAAGATGATTCAGATTTATTATTTCGCTTTTAGTATTAATAGCATGGACTGTTTGTATTGCCCTTTTAAAGTAATCACACCCCTATAACATTGTCCTCTTGTAAGCATCACATTCTGTGTGTTTTACTTGGGGTTTTAAGACAGAAATACTAAAAGTTGTGAAGTGGAAAGTATTTTAAACAAGATTATCACTTGTTCTTCAAATACAAATTTAAAAAAGAATTGGTCGTATTAATTAAACTGCCATTTTCTGCAGTAAAAGCTTCAAATCTTTCAAGGCATACCTACCCTGCAAAGAGACTCTTTGCAAATATCTCAAGCTCAGATAGGAGGTAGGATATCTGAACATCTGGATTCAGCTCTTGCAATAGATTCCCAATTTGATTTAAGGCAGAACTTTCATTTTATCATTGTAAGAAATGAATGGAAATTACCAACAAAAAGATTGCAGGTAGTAGTTCTGTTGTAAAGTGAACCTTTCCTCTGGTCTTCAGTCGAACAGCTTTTCTTCCCTTATTTACCTGTGCTTGGTTCCTTCCATCATAAAATGAAGTTTTACTAACTTTCCAGTCTCAATATCATATTGTCCCATTCAGGGTAATTTGATAGAAAATAATCAAACTGTTTAAAAACAAAATACATCCAAACATGAGTTAAAAGTGCTCGTGAGAACCAACCATTGTTGCAGTTAAAAAAGAAAAACATACAAAGACAGAGACAATGTTTTCATACCATAGCTAAATTACACAGTTGGACATATTTACTGGAAGACTTTTAAAAACGGTTGATTTCCCTGCATTTTATTTAGGATTACCACAGTTAAACAAAGAGAATATAATTGCACATCATTCATTTCAGATTGTTTTTACTTTAAAGTCGTAGGGAAGTTATATTTAAATTTCAAATCATTCTGGCTTAAACATGTATATAAATGTACTTTTTATCAGATGATATTGTCCCAAAAGCTAGAAAATTTCTATTTAAAAAAAAAAATCATGTCTTAAAATCTGTTTTGTTTTTTCGTTATTTTATACAGGCTAGTTAGTTATACATCAGCTTGCACACCTAAATAAGACTTTATACATTAGAAATTTGTAAAAGGTTCAGATGTAATAGGGTGGCAGCGCAAACTCTTAAAGAACAGGTTTGTCATTATGCAGCCCCTGGTTTTCTAAAAGTCAAATTTCTAGCCTAATTTAGAGTTTTCTTTTTTTAATGCAGAGATGGAGCTGGAGGCCAAAGCAGCACTACTGCAGGCTCTGGAGATGAAGAAACTTGGGAAGAGAGAGAAGGCTCACAAGCTGCTGGTGCATGCTCTTAGTATGAACCCTGACTTTGTGGATGCTCTGACAGAGCTGGGGACCATACTGGAGGAGGAAAAGGATGTCGTTCAGGCAGACCACCTCTATACGAAGGCCTTGGCCCTCTCACCATGTAATGAGAGAGCTCTGGTCAGCAGAGACCGAACCCTTCCCCTGGTGGAAGAGATTGACCAGCGCTACTTCAGCTTAATCGACAGCAAAGTGCGCAGGCTTATGTCCATTCCCAAAGGTAACTCCGCCCTTCGTCGAGTGATGGAGGAGACCTACTACCACCACATTTATCACACTGTGGCAATAGAGGGAAACACCCTGACTCTGTCAGAGATCCGACATATCATCGAGACACGTTACGCCGTTCCCGGGAAGAGCCTTCAGGAGCAAAATGAGGCAATCGGCGTGGATGCAGCCATGAAGTACATCAACACCACACTGCTGTCAAGATCGGGAGCCATCACTGTCAGCAACATCCTGGAGATTCACAGACGAGTGCTTGGCTATGTGGATCCTGTGGAAGGCGGTCGGTTGCGCACAAGCCAGGTGTTTGTGGGCCAACACATCCCACCACACCCCAAGGACCTGCAGCGACATATGGATGAGCTGGTGCAATGGCTGAACTCGGAGGAAGCCCTGCAGCTGCACCCGGTGGAGTACGCAGCTCTTGCCCACTACAAACTGGTTTACGTACACCCATTCATAGACGGAAATGGACGCACGTCACGGCTGCTCATGAACCTTGTTCTGATGCAGGCGAGGTATCCACCGATTACTATTCGCAAAGAGCAAAGGGCTGAATATTACTCCACTTTGAACACGGCCAACGAGGGGGATGTGCGTCCTTTCATTCGATTCATAGCCAAGTGTACGGAAATGACACTGGACACTCTGTTGATTTCCACCACCGAGCACGCGGTCGGACTCCCTGAAGCCGACCGGAACCAGGCCTGTCCCAGCTGCAAACAGACCATTCCTGTACACAACTAAATAGAAGGGTTAAGGAAAATGGGGGCATGAGTTTCCACAATGTAATAATACATTTTAGTTCATCTGAAAGGTTTTCCATCAGTGGCTTAAATTGTGCTAAATCTCGTCTTTTTGCCAAATTCAAATCTTAAGATCTTTAAGTGCAAACAGACGTTTCAAACTTCTTTCATTTTTAAGCTACAAGTAAAGAGTTTAAGTGTTTCTCTTGAAAGTTTGTTGACAAAACTGTAAAGCACGTTCATGTATTTATTTTAGAATAAAAGTGACTTATTTCTTTAGCATGTGCAGTCATTTTAGATTAAGAGATTTTAATTCTTTTTAATGACAACAAAAACACAGCAAAGGGAACCTACAGAAACATCTCAATGCATTTAGAATCTGATGAAGTCATTTTAGTCAGCAAATTTGAAATTTCAGTTTACTTAAAGATACACGTCAAGTGTGAAGTTCTGCTAACTTCTTTATAATCTATTAAAAACCTAAAATTTTGTTGGAATATTAAAAATGGCATTTTTATTTATAAACCCTTGCTTATAACCCTCCATTCCTTAACCCAACTCTTAAATTAGATCTTCATGATTCAAAGCTTTTCTTTGTTTCTAGTGCACAATTTTTTCTTTCAACTTTCCCTCTAATGCAAGAAAATGGCACCCCGTGAACAGCCAGTCTGATCTATGATTGACATAACTCTGTAAACAGTTCAGTTAACTCTAAAATATTTAAGCTCTCAGACTAATGGTAAATATATTCATGGTGGAAGAGCTTTAAATTTGGAACCAGAAAAAAAAGCACTGAAGCACTCAAAGAAAGCAGGGAGAAAGGATGTTTAAAATACCTAAGAACACTTAAAAATGGGAAAAGGTAAGCAGACAGACATGAAGGGAGAAAAGGAAGATAAGGAAAAGTATGCAAGGAAAGGAGAGAATGAACTCCATTTTAAACTTAGGAATAAGGTACCAGTGGAAAAATGGAATTTAGCGTACAGGAAAAACTCTTCACAGAACTGTTACAGAAATGTCCTCCTTGCAACTGTGAATACAGCCTGTAGATTATAATTAAACCATATCAGTCTGATCAGATTTAAAAAATAAGATTTAAGCTGCAACTAAATTAAAATATTTTTTTAATTACTAAATGAAATGCTGGTGAAGGTTCTCAGTCATCCAGGTCATAGTCATTCCAAAAAAAATTAACAATCCACTGGACTTGTTTTCCAAGTTGGAAACCAAGTCCAGTGGATTGTTTTTCATTTTTGTCTGAATACTAAATCAAATGACCTTTCTTCACGATGCACATTTAAAAAATAGTGACTAATTCTGAAAGCCTTTTATTCTTTTCAGATCCTCCAAATTTAAAACATTAACCTAAAAAATCATACAAAACGGCAAAACTCACAATACAACCATTTAATACTGGACAATAAAACAGAAGATGACCTCAGACTCGTATTTACACTTTTAGTTCACTTTAGACAGGGCACTGTGGTGAGAGCAATACATACCATCTGAAAATGTAAATCTGTCTTTGTTTTTACAAACTTAGGAAATCTTTCTGAAATGTGTTACTGAACAGTATGTACAAGAACCCAACCTTTTTACCCCAACATGGAAAAACTGCATAGATTCTCCACCGTCCTACATGTCAGATGACAGAAAAGATTGTTAAACACAACTATTGAGGATGAAACCAACTTTAAGGATTAAAACACTAAAATCAGCTTCATCTTTACAGTTGCACATTCCTTTTAAAGTTTAAATGCAAACAAATCACAACTGAGCTAGGTAACTTTTTTACCCATTTCAAAGAAAACTTAAGAAATTTGACACTTGAGAATAAATTTGCTTGACATCTAATTACAACTAACAAGAGGTTCCTCTAAGTTCTTGGTGATCCACACAGCTGAACTAAAAAAAGAAAATAAGCCAATCAGTTTAATTCTCCCCAATAGAGCAGACTTCTTTAGAGTCCAACCATTTTTAGGCTTCACAGCATTAAGCAAATCCAGTTCATCTCCCATTAAACCTATTTTGGGCTGTAAAGAACCATCAGACTGAGGCTGAAACTTAACTGGGGAAAGTGTACATTCTGATCCTTAGCAGATCTGATGAAATAAAACCAACAAAGGGTGGAACCGCATCTTAAGAACAAGAAGAATCCAGCTTCAGGAGAGTGATGGCTTTTCCACTGTACAACACAGTGGATAAAAAATGTTAATCTGTGTCAACTTGATTCAGGTGTGCTCCATAATAACCTAGTAATGACTTAAAAAAAAAGTATACAATAACAAAAAATGTCTACACAAGAAAAAATAAAACCCCATCAAAGCACATCCACACTGTACACAAACTATTTCACACTTTGTCAGAGACTTTGCATATGCCTTTTTTTCCCCCTTTTAAAATCAACACTCACAAGTTCGGTTGTTTTGAATATTTAAAAAATACTCTCAAATCAGATCCCTTAAATAGTACACAGAAAAAAGCAGAAAACTTCACATATTTACACACAAATATGATACACGTCTTTATGGATAAGGCAATCTTGCAGAACAGATGAAGGTTGTGAGTGCGATTAAAGGGACCATCAGGTAACTGATCACAGCAGAAATCACCAACACTTAATTTGTAAGGACACAGGATGGCTTTCAGTGTAAAGGAGTTCACAGTTCCCCTTTGCTTTCGCTCACTTATTGAGAAGCATCTTTGCAAAGTCTGAGTTTGACAAAGACCTCGACTCTCCGGCCGCATTGGCTGCAGCGCTTCCTGTTGGTGGCGCCTCTCGCTCGGCTGTGGTCCCGTTCTCCACCTTGCCCGGAGGCGCCGTTTGACGGTGCAGAGAGCGAGGGAGTAGAGAAAGTTGAGTGCGTCCTCTCCCTCTCCTGTAACACAAGATTCATTAGCGCTTTTAGCGACAAAGATGACGACAACATGCTGGAATTAGAGAGTAAATATTGGTGAACTTACGAGCCGTAGACCTGATGAGGCATTATGTCTCCCATGGGCCTGCTGGAACCAGGCTTATCCATCGGGTTTCTGCGTGGAGGGTTGCTAATGGCAACAGTGATTTTGTTCCCCTCCACATCGATGCCATCTAGTTTCAGCACTGCCTGAGAAGCCTGCTTTTCATCTGCAAACTCGACATATGCCAGACCCTGCAGAGCCAGAAACCAGGATGTAGCAAAGATGCTCGTCTTTAAATCCTTTAAATAAACTCTTCTGGCTACAGCGTCTGGCTAAAATATTCCCACCCATTGACCTGTTCATGATTGCCTCAAACTCCTAAATGTAATCTAATCGGTTTAAACTGACAGACTAACACAAAGGAGCACAAGATATAAATTAGGTGAAACAATTTAATAAGTGCTTTACAAATGGGAATGTGCCATGATATTTAGTATGACCTCTTTACCGACACCCCTAAATAAAATAAAATCCAACCAACTGTATTAACCTGCATATAAATTTACTCCTGATATAAAACCAATGTTATCTAAAGGCCTCAAAGGTTAGTTGGCATTATTGGAAACATATGAATAGATGAATAGTGTGAGCAACAGAGATCTAGAGCTCAGAAAGGATAATTTGTCAACAGAAAGACTTTTAACCCTTCATGCCTGGGATCTTTAAGGAAGGGGGGAAAAGAAACTTAAGTTATTGTTAAAACCTTCTGCAGATCTACTTTATGTTGTTGAGACAGAAAATTGCATTGAAATACTTGGAAGTGTTTATAACATTACAAATTGTGAAGAAGTGAAGGTGGTGCAGACAGAAAAAGTTCTCACCTTAGGTTTCCCTGATCGGTACGTGACCAGACGAACATCCTTGATGGTGCCGTGATTTTTGCAGATCTCCTCCAGTTGCTCTTTAGTGCACGAGAATGGGAGCCCAGAGATGAAGATTTTGTGTTTCTCCATCGATGTGTTGTACTTAAACACCTACAGTGGACATCAATATATCAACCGGGTTGTCCACTACAGAGAGCAGTGAGTAATCTCTCCTCAGATTTAAAAAAACAACAACCGAGGAGTCATTTTTTAACAGTCCAAAAAACCCAAAAGAAAATATTCTGCTAGACCTAAACACAACAATGGCAAAATCTAAGCACTAGGCGTTACATCGACCAGGAAACATTGTTGGCCGATACTTGTGGGGCTTTTTTCTAGTGTCAGCGTTGGTCAATAATATGCCAATTTAACTTTTTCATCAGCAGCCATTCCTTGTGATTACGTGAAGGGCATTCATTGCTGTTCCCTTCATTATCTATCACATGCAAATATCTTTTTTATTTGTTAATAAAGGTTTCTTTTAATTAAAATTGAGATGTGTAATCTTTATCATTGAGTCACTTTTATCCTTTAAATGGAGGAAGAAAAAGAAAATCAACAAATATTGATGATCAGTCCAGTTTCTCTCTACTAGTAGTCCTTCAAATAAATGACTACAGTGACTGATTTGACAGAGAATAATGAAAATTTCAGACTTTATCAAACCTGTTTTACATAATAGGAGCTTTAAAGGATTTCTGCTGAAATTCAGTGTCAGTTCAAAGTCTGGATACAACTGCACAAATTTTAAATACATTTTATATCAAAGATATGTTTCAGGTTTCTACTGTTTTTATATTTAATAAATAAAAAAAATGTATAAAGGATGGGAGGGAACAACTTGACTTTAAGAAATGTATTTGAATCTGATGTTTTTTCACTAGTAATTAATTCAATATGACATGGATAAAACTGATTAAAATAAATCAAAATGAAATATGAAAACACTTTTTGTGCATCAAAGTATGCAGAAATTGGTATCTACTAACCTTAAACTCTGGATTTTTGTTTTTGTCGACACAGGGTGACACAAACATAGGTCTGCCCTCCAGCTCCTTTCTGTCCATCTTCAGGGCTTCGGCCACTGAGACTACAGATTCAAACTGCACATATCCGTAACCTTTGAAGTTCCCTCTGTTGCTGGTGACCAGCCGAACCTGCCTGATGGGGCCGCAGCTCTCAAACAGCGCCTTTAGCTTGGGCTCTGGGTCCTCCAGGGTGTACGCCAGGTTACTGATGAACACGCTGCAGCTGTCATCCCGCAGCTCCGGTTTGTCATCATTCTGCCTCTGTGCAGCAGCTACTGCCCCCTGCTGGGCATTTTTAGCTCCATCTTGAGTAGGCTTATAACCAGGAGGAGCATTCCTTCCTCCAGTCTCTGTCTCCATGTACTCTTCTGTGTTGTCACCGTTTCCTTTCTGCCTTTTAGGAGCTTGTAAAGTAAAAGGGACCAGAAAAAAAATTATCTCACAGAAATAAATAAAATGTATAAAATTGAATCGCTTTCTTTTAATCCAGTTTTACCAGATTCTTCATTCCAGTCTTCCTGATAATCATCCTGCTCTGCTTTTCTCTTCTCTCCACCTCGAGTCGCCCTCTGGCCTTTCTTCTGGTTCTTCTTTTCTGCCTTGGCCTTCCGTCGCTGCTCCATTTTCTCCTCCTCTTGACGTGCCATGTTGGTTTCTTTCTCTGCGGCCTGACAGACGGGGAAAAACAAAAAGATTATCCGCACACGGCCAAATGATATGCTAGCACAAAGTGCATCACTAAATGGTGCTGTACCTTTGCTCTCTGCTCGTTTATCCTGTTTAGCCTCGTCTCTGTCTTTTGCACTGCTGTGTCCCAGTCCTCCAAAGTACCTGCATTAGAAATGGAACATCAAAAAATATCGATTCAAATTCTTACTGCGTGTTGTTTTGATTGATAAAGCAAAGCAACCTGCAAAATGGATATCTCCAGAACCTCTAAGTACCACTACATTAACTCTATCAAACCAGATTCCAAGCTGTTGATTGAAGGGAAAATGTTCCCAGCCAGTTGGTTACACTGGCTACAAATAAACTGTTCACAATTGGATCAAATGCAATTATTGAGTTCTTAAATTTAAAAACATAAATAAATTTGCAGCAAACCATTGCGGGGAACCATAATGTGGAAAACTGCAGCAGAAATCCTGTTTAGCGCTTGGAATGCGGCTAACAACTCAGTGAAAAATGTAAGCTAAATATCTGAGTGCTGTTTAGGCTCACTGAGAAGACAGACGTTCTTCGTTCTAATATAAACAAATATGTCTTTAAACAATGAAATTAGTTACATAACATCTAATTTTATACCCAGGCCATATGCTGTATGCGTTTGCACAAAACCGGGATCTTTGTTTGTTGATACTAAGTGGATCATTTGTTCTACTACAGGAGAGAGAATGTTTTTGAAAGATGCATTTTTTTATGTTAAATTGTATAATTGATGGTATGCAGCTTAAATAGTTTTAAGGTTGTTACATATCCCGCAAGAACCAAGAAATGTGTTCTTGTTCTGAAGGTGGCAATAAAAAAAGTTTTGACTTGTAATATCCATGCTTTACGAGAAAGCTATGCTGCTGAACTAATAAAGATCCACCCACTGTTACTAACGTCCCACCCGCAAAAGAAAACAACAGCAACACAAAGGTGGAGGAAAATGTATTTAATTATTTTTGATTGATAATGAGGAGAAAAAGTGCTTTATATTAGTTATAATGCCACCCCATTCAATACTTTCAATTACATAACAGATCAGATCAGTGTATGGACCTCTGGACATTGATTTAAATGCCAACCAAAGTCACTTTGAACTATCTGAAAGCGTGTAATTACAGATTTGAAATGAATTTCAAGATTCAAACTCCTGAATAGGCCTGACATGATAAGATATTTTGCTGGATGGTTTATTATCCCAGCAATGATTAAATAACAAATAATGTTGTTGTTGTTGTTGTAAGGCCATTTTAACTTCTAAAATTATAATGGCAAAATAATATAAGCATACTCTCTCAAAGATACAAATTACTAAAGAACGCTGGAATTGCAGACATAATGAATATCCAAAATTAATCTAATGGATTTCAGTCTTTAACAGAAAAAACGCATCAAAACAAAAATAAAACCAAGAAATATTTGGAAATAAAACCCAAATAAACCCTTCACCTCATTGTCATAGTTTGTGCCTTTTCATAGCTTTTGTGTAAAGTTTGCAACTTTTTTTTTTTTTTTTTTATGTGGGTCATCCCAAAATATGATTTCTCACAATAGGGGAGAATTTGATTTATTTGATTTATTAAGTTATCACATTAAGCTCACTCACTCAGTATAAATAGCTGTCCTTTTAACTCCAGCTGTTGAATTTTTCCGAGAACTAAATCTAACATCTGCAAGAAAAGTTAGGGCCATATTTTGGTCATCAGGGTGCAGTTGCTCATGTTGCTCACTATGTGTGGCAGCTACCAGGAACATACAAAACGAATGATTTCTCGGAAACATTGAAAGCATTTCACAAGATGGTCTCACTTAATTATGCATGCCTTAAAGCTTCATTACTTCTCTCTTTTGGAGGTGCAGAGTAAACACTAGTGCATTAGTTGTAGCTAAAGCCATAAAACAGCATTACTTAAAGCTGCTAAAGCAGAAATTCTGGGAATTATGTTAGTGAAGACATGCTGTGAATTGGCACTGGATAAATAAACTGAGATGAATGAATAATCGTTGTAATCACCTCCAATAAATGTTGTACTTTAACTTTTAAAAACAGATTAATTTCCTGTATCAGACCAACTTTTCTGTAAACAGAATTAACAATGTGAGAAGTTGAAAACAATCACTTGCAAAATAATCACAAAAATCGCAGATCTTTGGGAGTTCAAGACCTCAGGCTACGTTCACACTGCAGGCCTTGATGCTCAATTAAAAAAAGGGTACAAAGGTAAAATTTGTGCAATAAATTTGTGCCAATATTTTTTTTATTTTTATGTAGGTCATCCCAAAATATTATTTCTCACAATAGGGGAGAATTTGATCAAGTGGATTGTAGGGACATAGATATGTAGACACAGAATGGAGACAGAGTTAAGTTTATCTAAAAACTATTCCATTTTTAAGTTCCTAGATCAAACTGATCTTTTATCAGTGTGTCTTTTCTTAGGAATGAGTAATCCTAACACCACCCTTTGAATGCATATTTCTCTCATTAGCACTTGTCAGAGTTTATTGGTGAAGTTTTAGGATTTTAGAGCCATCAACTAAAAGTGCTGGCATAAAGTGCTGACTACTGAAAAATACAACACACAACCTTTTTTACAGAAACGAAACCATAGCTAACAGTCTGAGTGTCAGAGTTAAGACCATTTTCTTTTTTACTGATGCTACCCTTCTAACAATCTGAAACTGTCAGGTAAATAAATAAATCAGTCGGTAAACGGGTCACCAGTATAGATCATTCCTTTTGATGACGCCATTAAAGCTGAATTGAATCTAAAAGACCCCTTTTGGCATCTTCTAAACTGTAGAACAAGAGTCCAGGATTCATTAGAGACACCAGAACGTTTCACAAATGAAGTCTTCACCTTTTCTAGCATGCATGTGTTTGATTATTTATAACCTTAGCCTTCAGTTAAAAATGTAATCTCCAAGGCAGGTTTTTAAAGTGATCTTGCATCTAAGTAAATCAGATATTCTGGCTTATACAATCTATTAGTTCCTAATTTACCAGATAGCTACATGAGGTTTAGGAGTGACACAGAAAAGGAATGTGAAACTATTTTGGTTTTCATTGTAAAAATGAAATTCATAATTACAGGTATTAATAACTCGGAATTGTTAAAATACATTTTTTTCCCATTTGGATTTTTGGTATTTTTCAATTTCAGAAATGTTCCATTTCCCTGGTTCTCTACTTAACAATGATGATAAAAGAGAACCGGATTTGTTACTTTGGTTCTGAATTATTTTTAGTTTTGTCTTTCCTTTTTAATCCCTTAACTTCTTATATGTTTTCTAATAGTTTTATTTCTCCACGGGTTTTATTTCTTGCTCCCTTGAAGGACTGATAAGTGATTAATTTTAAAAGCAATAAGTATATGCACAAGTTTGATTTTATTTTTGATACATACACCTAAAACCAAAGCACACAATCTTATATTTTATCATATCCGATGTAAAAACAGCTTAGTGGGATCAGAGGGCAAAGACAGAAGAAATCTGATGAGGGAAAATGTTTGGACAAAACTAACACAGAGAACATGTGTCCAACTTAAGGCCCACTGGCCGATCAGAACCATCATAGCCTTGTATATGGCCCCCAAGACCCAAGAAAGACATATGTCATAAAGTAGAAGTCTGTGTCCGATACCCTTGAAATAGAAGAAGAAAAACCAGGAAACTGAAAACACAAAGCAACTAAGACTGAAACTCTAAATGGATTCATAAAAACCTTATGTACAGAACACCAAAACACACAATGATTTAGACATCAGGACACTTCTTTTATATGTTCATAAGGATGGTGTTGCTAATGCTAAAAAAAAGTAGAAGTGATGTATTAATATTTGTCTAGATTCATGGGATAAAGCACATTGACTGGTTAATATAGGTAAGAAATCTGTCAGTTTTACTCTGAAACTCAGGGATCAGAAGCAGGGTATCAGTTTGAAAAGTCTTTTCCATCCTGTGTTGTTTTATATACGCCTTTATTTGTCTGTTTGGAAGATATCACTTCTGCTTTTTCGGTACAGTAAAGAAAATGTAGACAAAACTCAGTTTTATGTCCTCTTCTATGTGAAGCGATCACAATAAGCTCAATCACTCAATATTATTAGCTGTCCGTTTAACTACAGCTGTTGAATCTTCCTGAGCATTAAATCTAACATCTGGAAGAAAAGTTGGGGTCCTACTTTGGTCATTGAGGAAAATAAAAATTAGGAGATCAAGAGCTCAAAATGCAGTACTGAAATCATTAAGGGGATGCAAGTATTGAGAAACCTCCCATGTCAGCTGATCATGCTGTTTCTAAAATATCTAAATGAAACGGAGAAGCTCAGACGGTGCTCAGCTTAGACCAAACCAACCACAAAAAGACAGCAGCAGAGGATCAGAGAATAAAGGTATGGTTTAACTGATCACTTTGATGTTACTAAGTCTTCATTTTAAATCAACCAAAATTAATGCAACTTTTTGGATAATGTTGCTATGTTTGTAAAAGAAAAATCTCACAGAAATTTTATCTTTGTTCTACAAGGCAAAATGGAGGATGCAGACAGTTTTGACGACTTGTTCATCGAATATGATTTTGACAGTGTAATTGAGACATACAACTGGCTCTATGAATATTTTAACTACACTGAGGACAACATCACCATAAATGTGGAAAACCCATTCCAACACAAACCAGCTTGCAGCGAAGAAGGCATGTGTGTGTCTCTGGCTGTAATCTATGTGGTCATTTTCCTGCTGGGCTTTTTTGGGAACATGCTGGTCATTTGGATCTCTGGCTTTAAGATGAGGAAGACAGTGAACACCACTTGGTACCTGAGCCTTGCAATCTCTGACTTCCTCTTCTGTGTCTTCCTGCCATTTAACATTGCCAACTTAGTGATGAAAGAGTGGATCTTCGGTCTCTTCATGTGCAAGTTTACATCTTCTGCATTATTCATTAACATGTTCAGCAGCATCTTCCTCCTCGTCGTCATAAGCGTGGACCGCTGTGTGTCTGTAATGTTTCCAGTTTGGGCCCAAAACCACAGATCTGTTCAAAAGGCATCAGCTGTGGTTGTGTTTTCTTGGCTTCTTGCCATCAGACTGAGCATCCCCTCCATGATTGATCGGGATGTACATGTTGGGAGTGATGGCAGGCACACTTGCAGCAACAATTACACCTCAAAACAAAATCACCAGGCTGTTGCCTTTACCCGTCTCATTGCAGGTTTTGTGGTTCCTTTTATCATAATTATCATCTGTTATTCCATCATTATCCTCAAACTCAAAAACAACAGGATGACAAAATCCTCCAAACCCTTCAAAGTAATGACAATGCTCATTGCTGCATTTTTCGTCTGCTGGCTGCCGTATCACATTTTTGTCTTACTTGAGCTGAACCCTCATAAGCATGACTTCTATATTTTAACCTCTGGACTCCAAATGGGCTCAATTTTAGCATCAGCTAACAGCTTCCTTAACCCATTGCTCTACGTCTTCATGGGAAACGACTTCAAGCAGAAGTTCAAGAGCTCTGTACTCTCCAAGATGGAGAATGCAATGATCGATGAAGGCCGCACCACCAGCCGGTACCTGTCCAGGTCCAGCTCCATGGACGGCAGAGCTTCTACACACATTTAGAGGCATTAGCTTACTGTTGAAGTGATCATTTAGTGGGTTTAAATGGAAAAAAAAAGGCTCTTCAAAAATGTGATTTTACAAGGTGGAGTTTTCCTGAATTACATCATAAAATACAATGTTTTCAAATGATATATATGTAACTGTTTTAGTTGTTAAATTAAGTCAAGACATGTACAAATCCATGATATTTTTATATAAAAATACGATTAATGCACTTTCACCAAAGCCATCATGATTTTTATCTGCCTTCACACATGTGGCCAAGCATCACATCTACCAATGTCAGCTATTTGAAATTAGCAGAAACATTAAATATCTCTGCAAGTATCTTATTTTCCTGTTGTGCAGCTTTTGAAGGTGGATATTGGATCTAGATTGATTTACTGACACACAAAACCAAACATCCAATATACAAATGTATTTTTGTCTCTTAAATACTCTGAGCCACTTTTACCATGTTATATGGTGTTAGATGAGTTAAGGTCACTCTTTGCACTCTTTCTGAATGGTTGTCAGTAGTGTTAACAATACGAGTTATACAAGTGATGTTTATATGAGCTTTCAATGTCATTAGTTTAATAAAAGGTTCCCATTTTTCTCCAAAATCTGTTGTATTTCTAAGTCTATCTGTATTCTTTTTTCTACATTATGAATTTATGTGTGAATAACATAAAACAACATGACAACAACGTCTAAGATGAAGCATTTGAAATGTGTATTTGGAAGAATACCCAGAATGGGGAAAATGCCCACAATTGCACTATTACTTTATATACTTCAATGTTATTAAAAAAGCTAAGGAACTTAGTTCAAAAGGTTAAACACATAATACATATAAATTGCAAACACATAGATCTGTAAGGACACCTGCACAATTATTGAAGATTTCCAGAAGACTTCACCGTTGAAATTTGCAAAAGCTATTGTTAAAGTGACAATGCCCACGTGCATGGCAGATGGACGTTATAATACGTCGGGTAAAAGTGGAGAAAAAATGAGTTATTTCATATTTCCGGTTTACGGACGGGTTCGTTGCTGGATTGCCAACTTGAAGAGGGAGGATTTGCCATCAAATTTCTGGCCAGATAAAAAAAACACGTCATATGTAGCCAAGATTTCGAAAAAGAATGTTTTCAAGATGACTTGGATAATGGCGATTGTAAAAAAAAAAAACACCAGATACAGCACTGGGAATTGATCATTAGCCGATCCCACACCATGATGTCACAAACCAGTAGGTGGCAGTAGTGCTCTTTGACAAACATGGATGTCTCCGGTAAATCACATTCAAATGAAAATTAATCTTAAATAAAAACACTTATCATTTATTGAACAGTATTTAATAATTTCATATTTAAAGTTCTTCCAGAATTTTGAATTCTGAATATGACCAGACTTCTCCTTTAACCTTTGCAAGACAAAAAAACTGATGTTCAAACAAACACATGCAACAGCCTGCCTTATTTTATTCAACCCAAATTTAAAGCGCAGGTGAGCTAAAGCTAAAATCACAAAGGTTCCCTGCTGAGGGAAATCTATTCAGAAATCAATCAGAAATATTTGGACATCAACAAATATATCTTGGTAATGTTTTAACCATCATAGAAAACCACAAAACAACCCGGGACCCCAGAGAAGCTTTCTGAAGTAAAAATGCACCCTAATAAGACGTTTGTAAAGAAACAGATTAAGGTTGTGTTATCTCCAGGATTAAACTCACCTTCTACCCTCTCAAAGGTGAGCAGGACTTCACACACGTGTTCTGGGTAATCTGAAGTGCACTGAACCGCTCTGTGGAGAGCCTTTCTGCAGTGAGCCATGTCCCCATAAGCTCTATGGATTACACAAGAGGAAAAGGTTAGGGCATTACTCCCAAAAGCTTCAGCAAATACAGGTAACCTACAGTTTGCCTCTTATGATTCATTAGACAAACCTCTCAAGGTTATAGTATTCCAGCCACATGTTGGCATATTTGGCATTCCCTTTAGTCATGATATTATCCCACAGTTCTCTTGCTTTCTGCATGTTCTTGCAGTGATGAGCCTGGTAAGAGAATAACATGAAGAATAACTCCTTTATTCTGAAAGATTGGACAACAATAAATATCCAACAGTAAAACAGTATTTTAAATTAATTTTTTAAAACTTTAAAAAATGTGTTATGTAATCCAGCCCAAATTATTTATAAGGCAAATTTAAAAACTGCTTGTTAGCCAAAGTGCTGTATATACAATAAGAAAGATTAATAGAATGTAAAACTAAACAATCAGAAATAAAATGAGAGAAATAAATTAAAATACACAACTGACTTATGGTATAAATACTAACAACAACTCAAGGTGTGTTAAAAGCCAGGGTAAAGAAGAGGGTCATAAAACTGACGATGCATTAATCCAATACTTGGATTGGATATCGGCTACAATATTGACTAATTAGCTGGATCAGATATCTGATGTACGAGATCCAATCCAGTGTACTTTACATGGGACTGTTATTGTTTTCTTTTTGCTTCTTATGTGTTAATAAATAATATAAGGTACATTTGCAGTGGGGCCAAAATGTATTTAGTCAGCCACTGATTCTGTAAGTTCTCCTACTTAGAAAAATGAGAGAGGTCTGTCATTTTCATCATAGGGAAACTTAAACTATGAGAGACAAAATGAGGAAGAAAAAAAAACAGAAATCACAGTGTAGGATTTCTGAATAATT
>NW_015150783.1:298443-307951 GCF_000732505.1 Cyprinodon variegatus
AATAAAGAGGTTAATATAAAAAATATTTTTTGTCTGATTCATCGATTAATCGAAAAAATAATCGTCCGATTCATCGATTTTTAAAATAATCGTTAGTTGCAGCCCTAAACTCAATACTTTGGAACAAAACTTGTGTTGGTAATGAAAGAGGTCAAACGATTCCTATAATTCTTCACCAGGTTGGCACACACTGTAGCTGGTATTTTGGCCCATTCCTCCATGAAGATATCCCCTAGAGCAGTGATGTTTTTGGGGCTGTCGCTGGTTTTGACTTAAAATCTCACGATACATGGCCCCGTTCATTCTTCCCTCAACACCGATCAGTTTTTCTATCCCCTTTGCAGAAAAAAACTGCCCCAAAGCATGATGTTTCCTCCGCTATGCTTCACAGGTATGGTATTGTTAGGATGCAACTCTGCATTCTTCTTCCTCCAAACACGACAAGTTGGGTTTTTAACAAAGAGTTCTATATTGGTTTCATCTGACCACGTGAAATTCTCCCAATCCTCTTCCCGATCATCTGTACACTCACTGGCAAACTTCAGGCGGGCGTGGACATGCACTGGCTTGAGCAGGGGGACACGTCTGGCACAGCAGGATTTGAATCCCTCTAGGTGTAGGGTGTTACTTATGACAGCCTTTGTTACTTGGTTCCCAGCTCTCTGCAGGTCATTCATCAGGTCCCTCCATTTTTGCTCACTACTCTCATGATCATTTTGACCCCACAGGATGAGATCGCGCCTGGCTCTTTCCCTGCAGGAGGCTGGGAAGGTTCATCCCAGCCTGGTGCAGATCTACAAATTTCTCCCTGGTGTCCTTCGACAACTATTTGGTGTTGGCCATGGTTGAGTTTTGAGTGTGACTGAGGCTGTGGACAGGTCTTTTATACAGATAACGGGTTAAAACAGGTGCCAATAATACAGGTAATGAGTAGAGGGCAGAAGAGCTTCTTAAAGAAGAAGTTACAGGTCTGTGAGAGCAAGAAGTCTTGCTGGTTTGTGGGTGACCAAATACTTATTTTCCACCAGAAATACAAATAAAGTCTACATTTTATTAAGCATTGTATGTTTTTGCTTCGTTTCATGTTTGGTTGCTAGGATCTTGTTAAAGGTCTAATAAACCAAAAAGACATAATGTAGCAGTATTATTAGTGAAAAGCTTTGAGCTGTTTAAAACAAAATATTTTAAATCTGAAACCAAAAGTTTGAATGAGTATATCAGTGCAATTTTATGCACTCATTTGTTTTTGAAGGTAATTTAAACATATCGTGATAAATTGTGTATCGCGATTATAGCCCAAATATATCGTGATATAAGATTTTCTTCACACCCCACAGCCCTATCTGCATTTGAATTGGTTCAGTATCAGCCGATACGTTCAGCCCAGGTATTGGTAATGGATTGGATCAGAAAAAGTGGATAAGTGCATTTCTACATAAAACTCTAAATGATAACATGATTACTCTATAAAAACTGTTGGTCACAGACAGCCTGCTTACCTCTATCCGAGCCCAAATCTGCATGATGACACAAGAAGGGTCGCCACTTTCACCAAAACCTGGGGAGACACAACATAGAGGATCATTTTAAAGTAAATACATGGGAAAATACATTCATACAATATTCCCAATTTTGCGTAAAAACTGTTCATCGATCGAGCAATAACAACGTAACAAGGTATTTCCATCCTTCCTAACAAAGGATTGATTGGACAACATATCCCTGTTTAAAAAATACATACATTTTTTGTCTTGTAAACAGCCCTGAGACAACATCAAAGCAAGTTCAGGGAAATTCACCTACGTTCTTCAACATCTTGTTTCAGGTATTCTAGAGACCGAGCGAAGGCAGCACGTAGCTCTTCCAACTCTTTACTGGATTCTAGAAAAAGAGAAATGCAAAACCCTGAGCAAGAAGTGAGCCCAAAACAAATTATTTTTTGAAGAGGTGATCCAACCTTTACTGAAGTCCACACGTCTTCTCAGGTAGTCGAGAAAGGCCTGCCATATTTCTACATAATCTGTGGCTTGGATGAAACCAGCATTTAGGGCTTTTTCAAAAACATCTGTGGAGAAGGAGCAGAGATTTAGCAACACTATAAAATCAACTGGATGTTTCTTACAAAGGAAACCCAAATAAAAAAAAACTCCATCAAAATTGTGCTCCGTCAATCATCATGTCAGCTGATACCTGATACAATCTGATGGTCTGCCCCATGTCTCTCCAGAGCCTGAAGGTAGCTCTTCCATAGACTCATGGTCCAGGGACAGTTCCTGACGGCTCGCTCGTGAGTGGACAGGACCAAATCTTTGATCTTCAACTGACGATCCTAAATAAAATGAAATTAATCATAAAAAAATAGAAAGAACATCTGAATGGTCTTGCCAAGCAGCTTTTACTGTAGAAAAAGCAAACACAATTGTGAGAGTTCGATGCGTTGCTTAAAACAGCAAATATCAACACCATAAGACACAAAAGAAAAATTAATTAAAACTTATAAAATTGAAATATGAGCTTGTTTTTATTTCTTGGAAATACACATAAAAGTCTAATTAAACCAAGGGCAAAACAAGTTAGCTTTAGTTTAACACCTACACTAAACAAGTAAAGCGTTTCCCAGCAAAACTGACAACTAGATTTAAGGAAGGTCATGGATGATGTCAGTCCCTGACAATACTTACGAGATATGTGGTGTATTTAGTCCACATGTCTGGTACCAGGCAGTTCTCAGCCAAAGCCCGTTCAAACAGGATCTGGACGCGTGCTGGGTCGCCCTCCTTCAGCTCAAAGTCAATGTAAGCTTGATATTCGGCCAATTTGGGAGGTTCTGCTACCAACTGCAGCAAGATAAGTGCAGGTGAGATATTTTGTACTGCAGAAAACCAAGCATGGCATTAAGGGCTGAAGGACAGCAGATGAAAAGGATTTTTATTATTCAGTTACCAAGGCCTCTTCATAAGATTTACACTTTTCGTTCTGCTGCAAAGCCTTTCTGTACAGATGGACGACCGTATCAGGGACTCCCTTTTCTGACCACTCCTCATACTCTGCATAGGTAGTCTCCATGTCTGCAAGGCCACAGAACACATCGTTATACTGAGGAGCAAGATCAGGAGAGATGCTCACAAAATCCTGCCTAAGCCTCAATTCATTTTAGATGAGAGAAAAAAAACAATTTCAGACAATGAAACAAACTTAAATATCAAACTTTATCTACAACAGACTAAAGAGTGTCAGTTTGTAATTATTGATCCCAACGTGAATCCCTTCCAGTTTACAGCAATTCATCCAGATGGAAGAGTTGCAATGCTTACCCATGAGGGGAATGGCCAGCTGGCGGCGAAAGAGCGTATGAATACGCTCGAGCTGAGTGCTGAGCCGCTCCTGCTCCTCACGGCTGGGAATCCTGCCAGGGGGAGGCTGGGAGCAGAGAAAATGATACGGGAACGTCAACACGTTAGAGGAATTTATATAAACTTTAACATAGCAGCAGGAATACTTCTCCATTATACTAACAATCATTTATATTTATATCATGCAGAGATCAGAAAACAAACCTGCACTGTGGACAAAACTGCGTTCTCAAACTCTCTGTATGCTTCCCACAGCATCTGTCCCTTGGTCATGTGAAGCCCGACCGCGGTCACCGCCCGCTCAAAGATGGATCTCACCTTGTCTATCCCACCTGGTGACCCCATGCCCCCAATTGAATACTGGGCATATTCCAGCCAAATTTCTGGACCTGAATTGAAAACAAAGCATCAGAACCAAGCTAGGATCTCCATTTTGTTTTTCAAACAAAAGGCTCACTGGAGGTGGCCCACTTACAGATGTAGTCTTTCACAGCTCTCTCAAACAGCTCATACACTTTCTCTCGGTTTGAATCCTCCTCTGACAAGCGAATCTCATCCTTGAGCCAGTCAAGCCAGATCTCTGAAAGTAAAAAAAAAAAGAAAGAAAATTAGCAGCAAATCATTAAAAAATGCTGCCTCCTTTGACCTCTGGACTGCAACGGTCATAAACAAACCTTCAGTTAGAGGGAACAGTTCACTCATCTTCTGTCTTGCCTTTCGCAAGCGGAGAAGTTCTCCCTCCTGCTTGAGGAGTTTGATGAGGTCCACATGGCAGTTGTAGTCAAAGGCATTGATCGAAAGCTGCAAACAATCATTAACAGAAACAGGTGCGATCATGTTTGACAGAAGCTTCAGACAAAAAAAGTAAACATCTTGTGTATGTCGGTAGACTTTTGTAGCCATTTTAGAAATGATAACATTATATATTAATATATATAACTATTAGATATATTAATAACCTTTTGTATATTAATATTTTGTTCGCTTCAAAGTTGGCAGCATTTTCCTCTGCACAAAAAATTTGTAGCAAAAGCAAACTAATCTTTAGATCCTCTAATGAGCATCACTCCAAGCTCCTGTAGCTGCTTAGGAACAGAGAAATCATTAAGGTAGTTTCTTTCAAAAAATGAATCTAACTAAATCTAAATGAGGGCTTACTTTCCAGGAAACAGCTGCATTCAAACTATTCTTACAGTTTAAAGCTCTTCAATAAAAGGCAGCTGAGCCAAACTCAGAATACTAAGTTTTTCTAGCAGATTCATGACATTCTGGGAACTTGATTAACAAACATGTTAGGGTTATTTCATTTACCTTAAATTTAAAAAAAATCTAGATGAACAACAGGACAGTGTTGTCTACCATGTCCTGCTGTGCGGAAAAGGGCTAGCTCACCGATTTTTGCAATGAGGAATAAAATTGATGTGCTGAATGTTTAGAGATGGGTCAAATCTGCAAAAAGGTAAGCTATTTTCCCCCCCAGAAAAACTAAAGAGTTATTTTAATGATTAAGCATCAGACCCTGATCAGGTCTCCACATGTTCTCTATGTGCACATCATCTGATTTGGGTTTTATAACAGAGGGCATCAGCAGTTCACTACATTTATCTAAATTTATTTTTTTGTACCTCTTTCTAAAACTCTGTAGTCCTGAATTAACCAGAGTCATTCATGTGTGTGTCCTAGTAGTATAATAGAAATAAAAACAATAACGTCTTGCTCTACTGTGTTATTTTGTGCTTATTTAATATTTCTGCTTAACATTACAGTGAAACATCAATAAATGTTTCAGATACCAATAATAACTGTAATTATCAATGATATAATCTATCAAATAAAGATAATTAGTAATTATATAATTAACCAATTATATAATGGTCTGCTTTAGATTTATGTATAAATAACATGATGTTTTAATTCAAGTTGATTAGCTGATCAGGGTCTAATTGCATTCATTTGCAAACAGCTTTGCTTTACCCAAATAACCACGATTACGATTTTGAGGAAATTTTACAAATGCCTATTTAGTTAATTATTTGGACATAATTATGCTTAAGACCTTAACTGGCCAACATAAATAATTACAAGCCATTTATGTTGAATAACATAAATAAATTTTTTTTTTTTTTTTACATTACTTTAATTATTGCTTTATGCTTGATATGGTGAGTCAGATTTAGTTAAGTCTGTAAGCTCGAGGCTACAGCAGTTTATACGGCAGTAAAAAAGAAATTCAATTAGCTCTCTATAGGGTTGTCAACTCTCACCCATTGGGAGTGAGACTCACCCATCTCAGTGTCTTCACACACTCTTACTCCATATTCCCAATTTCTCACACTAAAAAATGAAAGACATTAAAACTCAACTCCGTTTCACTTATTTATGTATAAAAATACCATGGTGATCAAAATTCAGTCCGCGTTTTTAATACAACCTTACTGCTAACACACAAGGACTTGCCAGGTTCATATCCAGTCTGTATTCCCACCTATTCACTGTGCCAGATATTGAACAAAGACAGTTCTTGCGAGGTATGTCAGTTTAATTTTTATCTTATCTCATCTGCACTAGGATAATTCTCTTTGTAAATTATTGAAGATTTTAAGCAACCTAGCACTTGAGTTTAGGTTTGCCTCCAAAACCCATGGAAGCTCCACAAAAAGAAAAAAAGAGCCATTGCATTTTATTTTTCAAAAGATCAGCCACCCAAGAAAAGACCAACCACATACAGAGAGGATGTGCAGGACAACTCGGTTATCCAAGATACATAAAGGGAGAACCACGGGGATGTTCTCATTTTATTATTACTTATCTAATTAATTTATCCTTATTTTGGCCCATTGAATATGTTAACTTACCGTAATGTCCTTCACATTTTCCAAATGAAACATCCAGAGAAGTGCTGTTTTGTGTCATGGTGAGTTTTTATAAAATCTACCACTTCCTTGAGGGTATGAATTGTTTAGCTGTTTTTTCAATTACGGTATAAGAAAAACTAAAACATAATGAATGAAACTTTTTAATCCTTAGCCTATTACCAAATATTCATACAGTTTAGTTTGCATGGATTTCGATTGCACTGGTTCCTGTATTAATGCCAGTAATCCAGTGATAACTTATTAGTTTCCAATGGGTTATGTTACTTAAACTGCATAGACCAACAGACTCAGGAACTCCTTTGTCCCTCATGCCATCAGGCTCTATAACTCCTCTCTGGGGGGGAGTAGGAAATAGGGTTAAGAGAACAGAAGTGAAGGAGTTGTAGATACTCGCTTTGGTTTTTATAATCTGGACACTCTTTTTTCTCAACCATTCAAGTGCAATACACTACATAACTGTTAATTTAAGTCATTGTTTTTGCTATAGCCCTCTGTATTTATTTGTCTATCCTCATCCCCCAATACATCTTCCTACACCTTATTTAATTTATTTTATTTTTCTATTGTATATACTGTGTCTAAACATCCTCTTTTTTTTTTTTCTTATATGTGCAATTTTTCCTGCTACTGGAAATACAATTTCCCGAAGGGAGTAATCCCAAGGGATTAATAAAGTCAAGTCTAAGTCTAAGTCTAAGTCTAGAATAATCAATAAACAAAGCTGTGAAATTCTTAGTTTAGGGTATTTTTAAGATGCAAGTATTTCAGTAGGGCCCATACTTCTCTACTTCTATTCTTTAAAAACTACCAGAATATAGAAAATAATGGATATTGTGAGAAAAATGTTTCACACAACTACATATCATTTATTGTTACTCAGTAACATTTACTGTGATATAAAAATCCCACATTCTGACACTTTGTTTCAGTTAAATCCTCTAAAAAACCTCCAGCCTATAGCTGCACCTGTCCTCAGAGCATTTTGATCGAATCCTAACAGGGTTTCTTGTCAAACTATTTCAAAATCTCACCCCAAGGTTTGGTGACAAGTTGGCAGCCCTGGAGTCTCTATGATTAGATAATGATAGTATAACTGCAGCCACATTATTAGCAACAATGTTAGTTGAGGGTACAAGTGTTTATTAGTTACATACCGGACGGTAATGTGTTATAATAACAATTTTTTACTACATTTATAAAGGAATATATATTTAGATTCCATCATGAGGAGTAAAAGGCGGGATGATTTAGGTAAGGATGTTAGCATCACGCGTTAGCAGGATCTAGTACGACTAATTCAATTAGACTATTTAAATATTTTTAAGACCACTAAAAGTAGCTGCTTTCTTGTTTTCTGATCCGCATCAGTTCTGCATTTGCTATATATATATTTATTTCCCAGGTACTGACCGTGTTCATCACTCATTCATTCTCATTAGCTGCTCGGCTAACAGTGGTTAGCCAAACAGCTGAAGCCAAGTTACCTGCTCCTCCAACCGCTGGATTTCGGCTTCATTTTCCTTGTCATCCTCTGACGAGTCGTCCTCTTCGTCTTCAGAGTTTTCTAACCCCATGCCCTCCTCTTCGTCCGACTCCATATCCCTTTCCTCCATCTCCGCTTCTTCCTCCTCCATATCTTGCAACTGCGTTTGCTCTGCGTTGCTTGGCGCTGCCATGTTGGAAATGCTGTCTGCCTGGTAACAAGGCGACACGATGACGAGGTCCAGGATATGGCAGGCCGTTGTAGCATAGAATTAAACCACACATCTCATTGTTTTAAAATTTGGTTTAGATTAATATTACACCTTTTTTCACGTAAAATGCATTTGGTCAGATATTTTTTGTTTTCAGTATTATTTAAAAAAAAAAAAAACACCTTTAAAAGTGAAACAGCAGTCTTAATAGTTTGACTGTTCTGTATAAGTATCGTTTAAATTCACAATTTAGTTCTGCAAATCAATAAATGTATTGCTTTGAGTGATTACTATTTTTAGTGAGTTTTATTTTGCCAAAATGAGAATGTAAGCAGTCATAATACTGCTTATAACAAGAGGTGGATAATAACTGGTTACATTTACTGAGTAGCTTTCCAAAAAAAATTTACTTTTAGGTGTAGTTTAACTTTACTGTACTTTTGGCTTTTACCCAAGTACAATTCTTGTGAAAGTATTGCTACTCTTACTTGAGTGAAATTTTTGTCTACCCTATGCAAGAGTCAGCAATTACTCAATAGCTTATTAAAGCCATTCTACATGCAAACTTAAAGGCCTCAGTATGTCCAAGTCAGACAGAACACCTCTGATGTCATCACTCAAAGCACAGGCTCCCCTCGGGGATGCATACTGAGCCCCCTACTGTTCACCCTGATGACAGCCGACTGTTTGCCCAGGTTCACCTCCATTCACATGTTGAAGTGCCTAGACGACACTACGGTGGTGGGCCTCATCAGATATGACAACGACCAGGACTACCAGATCATCGTTGACTTCAGGAAGAACTGGCCTGACCATGCTCCACTGCTCATCAACTATTCAGCTGTAGAAGTGGACAGCAGCACCAAATTTCTGAGGGTGCACATAACAGACAACCTCACCTAGACTCTAAACACCACCTCACTGATCAAAAGAGCACAAAAGTGCCTGTACTTCCTATGGAGGATGAGGAGAGCCCACCTGCCCCCACCCATCCTCATGACCTTCTACAGAAGAACAATAGAGAGCGTTCTGACCAGCTGTCTCACTGTGTGGTGTGGAGGCTGCAGCGCCTCAGACTAGAAGCAGAACAGCAGAGAGGATCATCGGGGCTCCCCTTCCCTCCATAAAGACATTTCATCCCAGCGCTGCGTGTCCCGAGCCCGTAACATCATCAATGACCCCTCTCCCTGCTGCCTTCTGGGAAGAGGCTTCGCAGCATTTGATGCAGTACCAGAAGATTCTGCAACAGCTTCTTCCCCACCGCCATCAGAGAGCTGAACTGTTCAGAAAACTCTAAATCATGTCACAGACTCTGCATTAAACAACAAACCAAAACATAACAGAATTGCACCATATATATTTAATACACTCTGTGTGTTTGTATACACTCTGTGTATACAAATTGACAATCAAAGTTGTCCAAGTATAAGAGTCTATGTCTAAAATTATTAACCCTGAGTAATTTATTGGATAACTACTTTCTAGTTTCAGTTGAAATATATTAAATAGGTTCTAATCTTACTCTAATAAAAGTTTTGGATACTCTCCTCACCTCTGCTTATATATATATATATATATATATATA
>NW_015150783.1:308024-340032 GCF_000732505.1 Cyprinodon variegatus
TTTTTTATTTTTTTCTTTTAGTTAGCTAGACAACTTTTCCAAAATCCCTTTTTTTGCATAAATTACAAGAGCCGTGTGGCGTAATTATATGCTATATTAGCCTACCGTATTCCTTTAAGGAATATTAAAAGTGGTCGCTAGAGGGCGTTCTCTTGCGAGGAAACTCAGACTCACTTGTTTGTCAACAAAGAGGCCCCTGTTAGTTCACTTCCGTTAGCTGTCAAAGATGGCGGCGGTCCCTTTTTCTGTGTCTTTGCTGTCAACATTCAGCAAAAGGTTCTTGCGACCGGAGCTTACTGCTCTTTGCTCCTACCACAAAAAGGTAACCTACTACTGATCAATTCCTGCTTTTGACTACTACTTTGTGGTACGTGGTTGCCCTAGAAGTCAAAACAGAAGTTTACATGTATGTATAACTTTCCTGAAGGTGGTGGACCATTATGAAAACCCGAGGAACGTTGGTTCTCTGGATAAGAACAAGAGGAACGTGGGGACTGGGCTGGTCGGTGCCCCAGCCTGCGGGGATGTTATGAAACTTCAGGTGAGCTGGAGCTGCACAAATACCGCTGCAATCCTACAGGTATGTCAGTTGATGTTTACCACTGGTGTTGTTTTAGATCCAGGTGGATGAAAACGGCAAGATAGTGGATGCCAAGTTCAAAACCTTTGGTTGCGGATCAGCCATCGCGTCCAGCTCTCTGGCTACAGAGTGGGTGAAGGGGAAGTCGGTAGGAATGGCACTGTCAACACTGTCAACACATCTGTTTGCTTTACTCATTTACATACAGAGGATCTGATCCATCTACTTTCCCCCCATCAGATTGATGAAGCCCTCAAGATTAGGAATACTGACATTGCCAAAGAACTCTGCCTTCCTCCTGTCAAGCTCCATTGTTCTAGTAAGTTGAGTGTTGTTGTGTTTTTTTTTTAATACAAAGGCTTTTAGATAATTCCAAATGAGCTGATGAAATGTTTCATTATGATTTTATGTGATGAATCAACAGAAAGTAGCCCTCAGTTGGGAAGTGGGAGGAATGGTTTTAAATAAATCTGAAAAGTGTGGCATGCATCTGTTTCCATGTTTCACTAAACCAGTACTTTACAGAATCCCTTTTCACTGCAGTTATCTTTACAGCTCTTTAATGCAAGTCTCATTAGGCCTATTAGAGAGCGTCTGTAAACTCATTTCAAATCTTATCCTCATTTGGATTTTGGTGTTCTGTTTCACCTCTGCCTGTTTGTCCATGACTGAGAGGACAAGTTGGGCCTAGCCTGCATCTTTTGACAGGTTTTCTTAGATAATTAATTAATCCCAAAGTGACCTTTTTTTTAGTTAAATGAAAATTTGATAATTAATTAAATTCTAAATGTATTTTTCTTTAGCCATCTTTCCTTCACCTCTAACATGCTTTGCTACATAGACCAGGTGTTTTTTCACTGTTTTTCTCCAACACTCATAGTGTTGACCAAATTTGGACCAGATGACGTTCCTCTAGTCAGTCACTAGATGGCTCAAGGCAAACAGCAAACTAGCAATTACAATTTTGAATCAAGTTAATTACAGGGACTGTAATCAGTTAATCATATTTTATTTTAAAAACATTTATTGACAATAAATAATTATGAGGACAGCAATATATACCATTATAGTATTTAAACCATCTATCAACCATGGGATCTGTTGAAAATCATATTTTTGTTTTTTTCTTTTAGAAACTGCTGATATTTTATATACTCTCTTTAAAAAACTACCTCTATAAGCGTCCATGAGCATTAATTATAGCACAATACCTTGCACTACATAGCTTTTACAAATATATATAGCAAAAAGGCATAAATATTGATTTAAACAGAAGATAAAGTTTCTAACACTGACAGAATGGTGACAGTTCAGGTCTGCATAAATCCTTACCTTTTGGGGCTGAACAGTTGCTATTCAATATGGAGCATTTAGTGCAAAAAAAAAACACTCAAGCTACTTATTTTTTTGTTAAGCCAGTTACTAACACAAATAATTAGACTATTCTTATACAAAAGTGTAAACAAAAATACATTTCGTTTAGAACAGCTCTCTAGACCTGTAATGCATGTAAATAATGCATGCTCCTTGTCCTGGTTCCTTCCTAACTGCCAGCATTAGAATAGCGTTTATTATGGCGGCTGCGGTTCCACTGTAGCTTAGATTGCAGGTATTTGGATCGATCAGTGGTGTTTAGGCTTGAATCTCCCCAGTGGACCAACTGCTGTGATGCAGGTGTACAAGAATGAGCGAGTACAAAGGTTCCCGCTTAGGACTTTAGTATGTATGTAAGAAAATGTATTAAATTCATTTTTTTTAATGCATATAATTGTTTCTAATAAATAAGTTAAAGCCCTTGCTCTAGTTTTAACAGGTAGTTTCTTTACTTGAAAGATCTGTGGTTTATACATCATATGCTAACCTCCTCCTGTAGCTAACCCTGCTCTAAACTTCTGCTGTATCCCTTCAGTCGTCTTAATGCTGCTTGTTTTCCCATGTTACACTGCATTAGAGGCAGAGTCTGTCAAGGAGATAAAGAAAAACAACATGCCGCACTTTTCAGCTCTTATTTGTAGATCTTTACCATTATGGCTGCTTTTTGTTGATCCAATAAAAAACATTGATGTTTGCTGCAATGATGTGGAAAAAACATGAAAAAGTAAAAGGGTGCTACACTTTAAAACACTGTAAATGTATAGAAATAATTCTCTTTATTTCTACTTTCATGAAAGATTATAGAAAATAAATAAAAAATAATATAAATAAAAATAATATAAAAAATCCTTGGGTGGAAAAAGAGTAAACATCTTCACTCCTTGTATGAATAAAACTATAAACAAAGAAATTACAGCCGGATGTCCAAGATCAGTTTTACAGATAAATAAGTCAGCTTCACAGAATAATAAATCCATATCTTCCAGTTGAGTTTTTTCAGCTTGAATTTGATAAAGATCTTTTTAAAACTCTCCTGAGCTTCTAATTAAATCTTTCTTGTTGTCAAAAGGAGTTTATAAATCCAATTTCTAATCCATTTAAACATCTTTTTTTTAATTCAAGCATTACATTCTAAAGTTTACTATCTAATTATGAAATGTCTAAATGCCCTAATATATAAGTTCTCATTTGTGATATATTTAAATAAAAAAAAAAACAATTTATTCCAGATTATCTTGAGGTTTAATTTCAGTTCTTTATATTCATGGTTACAGTGTTTCTAAATCTTGCCCCATTCTTTTTTTTCCTCAGTGCTTGCAGAAGACGCCATCAAAGCAGCTCTATCTGACTACAGACTGAAACAGGAGGATAAGCAATAGGAACCTGCCAAAGCCGGTATTAATACGCTGCTATGTACCTGATTAAATATTTGATTGATATCAAACATCCTCAGCAGAGCTGCATGACGCTGAGGGACTCTGAGCCTTGTTTGCAGATAGCTTTATAAAACCAGTAGCTGCCTCTTGTTCAAGAAGATTGTCAATTTTTCTCCTTTTTTTTTTATTCTTTTGGTTTTCTTTCTCTTTGATGTGTTTTTTTTTTTTTCACTCAGAACAAAAATGAGATCTGTAACGAAACAGGAACAAAAAGGCAGGTGTGCCTTTATCAGATTTGGCTCTAATGATTTATTTGGCTTAAAATTCAACCCATTTGGTTTACATTTCCTATATAATAATTTAAACAATCTTGTTTAAGACTGTTTGCACATGTTGAAATAAACAATTAATCATCTTCCGTGTGTTTGCTGCTTTCATCCAGCGGACCTCTCATTGGCAGGTGCCACTCTCTGCTGCTGTACCAGAACCTTTTTTAGCACAATTAGCACCGCCATCATTATAAGAACCAGCATAACGCACAGCACAGCGAGCAGAGAGACGACCACTGTGGAGTCTCTCTGGTAGAACATCTGTGGGGCTGCAGTAGGCGGGACTTCCTCCCTGAAGGTGGACAGAGCTGATAGTGTCCCTGCAGAAGAGGGTGAAGTGCTTAAGAAATAAGGAGCTGTCCTGTTTTCTCTGCATCTCTGGTCCTCCTCTGGAAAAGATTCAGTTTTTAGCTCAGTTGGGCTGAATGAGTGAGACATATTGAAGGATAAACACTCCTCATAAGTCAAAGTCTCCAGGGAATAGGGTAAAAGTCTAGCCTTGTGGGGATCATGGGGGTTTTGCGTTTTAGTAATGGGGAGTCTCTTTGATATTTCCTTCAAAGGTTCCTCATTGTCTTCATATAAGCCTGGATGTGATGTATCCATGGCCGCTGCATTGTTGAACATGAGCTGGTTTGTCTTCCTGTTTGGCTTCAGGACATGGGGACAGATGGATATGACTGAGAGGTTCAGCAGCAGATGCTGAGCAAGATGGACCGGCTCTTTGCATACCACATCTGTTGCCATCTTCAGCCTGCCGCTCACCAGCCAACGATACAGGTACAAGATGTCACACTGGCAGACCCACAGGTTGTCAGTTAGGTCCACAGACCTGAGGCGTGGTAGGATGTCAAACGTGTTTTCTGGCACCGAGCGCAGACAGTTACTGTTGATCTGCAAGACCTGCAGGTTTATCAGGGCGGAAAGTGAGGGGAGGTCCAGCGAGGCAATGCAGTTTCCTGACAGATCTAAGTCAGTCAGTGAGGGTGGGAGGTTCACAGGCAGGCTGCTGAGCTTGTTCCCCTTCAGTGTCAGAACCTGCAGCTTATTCAGACCCTGCAGGGCTCCGGGCTGAATGGCACGGATTCTGTTGTCCTCCAGATCCAGGCGGGTTAGGTTCCTCAGCTGCCTGAGGGATCCAGAGGTGATATAGGTTATGCGGTTCTCCTGCAGCAGCAGGGACTCCAGGCTGGGAGGCAAGCCGCGGGGGAAGCGGGCCAGCAGGTTGTGGCTGAGGCTGAGCTCCTGCAGACCCGAGAAGGGCCTGAGAAGGTGGTCCACGTTGCAAAGCTGGTTTCTGGCCACAGACAGAGCAGAGGTGCTGAGAGGGACGGAGCGTGGGAGCGACCTGAGACCCAGAGACTCACAGAGGACCAGAAAACCAGGGCCGGGACAGCAGCATCCAGGCGGACAAGGAGACATGGGGAGACAGATGAGGGGACAGACGAAGAGGGCGAGGAGGACGTCACATCTGTAGCAAAGCATGTCTCACTGTAAAGGATGAGGGGGTTAAATCAGACGTGATGAGGCATTTAATAAAACAGCTAACTTGTTAATTGTTTATTGGGAATAATTATTTCATTTTTTTCCCTTTTTAGCTACATTTTAAGTATTATTTAAAGATTAAGGTGAAACATTCAGTTGTAATCTGATAATTGTTATTTTGAACCAAATTAAAAATATATATCTTTTGCTATAACTTAATTTATCCGTTTAACCTAAGTTCTAATTCTGATTTTTATCAATACTGATAATTTATATTTAAGATAAGTCAAAATTTGCTAAATTCCTCAATCATTAATGCATTTATGATAGTTTTATTTTTAGGTTTAGTAGAATTAAAATGTTTAAGCCAAAAATACAAAATTGAAATAAACTAAATATTGTGAAAATTTCTCTTCATCCAGTGCAGAGGTGCAGGTGGTTCTTTGGTTCTGTGGTTCACATACTATGTATAAATTAATAAACTACAGTTTTGTTTTTTTGTTTTGTTTTATTCTTTTTCAGTGCCCACATGAAAACATGCTGGCCCCAGCCTGGCCCCCCCCCCCCTAATAAATTTATTCTGGACCCGCAGCTGATTAGATGAGATCATATGTTTCCCTTCCTCTATCTTTTAAACTCCATCTGATGAATCCTTATAAAACATTTTATCATTCTTTATAATCCATCATAGGTGGCTTTCAAAGAAGCAGGTCTCCTTTAATCATTGCTAAAGTTTTATTTAAGCACAGGTCTCTGATCGGTCGGCCCCTGGTGTCTGTATGATAATAGTCAGACGATCCCTTTCTTATCAATTATTCACTCAAGGAGACAGTGAAAGGAAATGTCCTGTCAGAGTTTTAAAAAAATGCCATCATGAGTAACGTACATTAAACAAAACTTTAGCTACAGTGTAATTGAAAAGGTATTAACACCTCACAAAGCGTTTATTTGCAGATTTTATTTGAGACACACTTAAAATCAGTCAGAATTGTTCATTTTGACTGACTTTAATTGATTATAAATTATTAATCCTTAATCTTGAAAATTCCTATTTCATGTTATTTGGTTATCATAGTAGAAATAATTCATTATCTTTAGATATAGAAGTAACTAGGGTTGATGGAGTGAGTGAAATTAAGTTTTTGGGTGTTATTGATGAAAATATTTCCTGAAAGTTGCATACTAATACCGTAGTATAAATTCAAAAGTAAAAAAAAATAATAATTGCCCTATTATATAAATTAAAGGATTCATTGAAGAGAAGCGACTATATCTATTATATGATTCTTCGTTTGTTTCTATATCGATTGCATCGAAATATGGAGAAATACGTTTAAAACATACCTACTACCAATCTTTGTATCACAAAAAAGGGTTTTTCCTTTCAAAACATGTCAAGCTATTTCAAACTGTTAGTTAGTTGTTAGTTTTTAACAAATAAACACTGCTGCACCACAGTAAATCTATTTAAAATACGTGAAGGTTGGAGCTTGGAGGATGATCAGAGATAAAAAGTTAAAGGACTACAGATGATTTGGAAATTAAGCAGGTCTGACTCTAAAGCTCCGGGTTGAATCCCAGCATTAAGCTACCCTGATGAAGCTATTGTCACCCTGACATTGTCAGTAATGACCTCCTCACTGCAAAAAAAAAAAGACATTTCATCTTTTTACCAAAGGATGGTTTTCAGCAGGCTGACTTTACAACATAGATATGATGCTCCCATGCTTGATCATTAATCCAAACCATAAACCTTTGCAATGAACAATGAATAAGTTACTTTGGCAGCTACAGCTAAAGTAAAAAGCTTTGAAAAGCAAAGCACTAAAAGAAAGTTGTTTTTCAGTCCAGATCTACCCAGTTTTTACAGCTGGATTACCACCAGGACAAAAACTCCAGATTTCCTCACCAGATTGACACATTAAAAAAAATAAAATCTGAAAACTGCAGCTAATAAAATAACATTAAGTTTACTAATGTTGAATCCTTGTTTTTCTGCATCTGCGCAGCAGGGCAGCAGATGTGAAGCCATATCCATCCACCCACTGCAGCCGTGTTTTTCCATCCACTCACGTGTTAATGCTCCTGGTTCTGTTTTACCACTTTCAGATCATGCATTTCATCTATGTGTAGATTTACACAGACACAAAGTGTAGCACATCACCAACTCTTCTCACTTAGCAACTTTGCTTTATATAAATGAATTGAAGTTTAATAAATAAATAACAACATAATTGACTTTGAAACTATTAGCTGACTATTATTGATTCACCAACTAGAACTGATGTGTGTCTTTGAACAACCAGGCAACCCCAACATTGTTTCTTTCATTACGAGCTTTGTATATTTGCATTATTAACAGCTGCTAAAATCTTGCTTAACTTACCATTACCCTGTTTTGGCATTATTTGCTCCTCTGTAGAGATGAGCAGGGGTCTAAGGGATCCTCCGTCTCTAAAGATGACCACAGCTGCTTCAAATTCCAGATGGACTCTCATCAAACTTTCATGACTGCCTTAAGGTGCTCTGTTACCTGTTCTAGATTCTCCTCTCTATCCACATTGATTGAGAGGTGCTATTATTTGTAAACATAAAGACAATCAGTTTTACATAGAAAAAAAATGGCTTCTGTATCTCAGGTGTCCTCTTGGCTGAGGCCTCTGAAGGTGGCTCTCATGAGGAGTGCCTTTAACTGGGAAGGTTTCTCAGAGGTTTCTGTGTTTGTGCGTCTTTCCTGCAACCTGATGGGGAGGAGTGAAAGTGAAGGGGGAGTACTTTCTGGAATAATTTAGCGCTTTGCTGGTTAAAGAGCAGGGAATCTGAGCCGATGGGGAGGTTCTGTCAAGGCTCATGTTTCCAGCCGACCTGGCTGCTTTTGATTGTGTGCTGTCACCTTATTTTTGATCTCTGACATTTTAACCTGGTCATGATTCAGATCAGATTTTTAGTCAGCTTTATTTGATCATTTTCTTTAATAGATGCTAGATTTCATTTGTAGGCAATGATATATATTGCTAAATGAATTTGGCTAAATATAAGTGGAAAGTAGAAACACTTTAACTGGACACATGGGGGCAGTATTTCAGTAGTTCATTAGAAGATGGATGCAAAATGTTTAAAAAAGGCCTGATAATACATAAATCTCAGACTAGGAATTTAAAAAATATCCCTTTAAGCTGATCCAATTCAAGATCATTTATTTAACAGGGTTAAAATTAAGCCAAATGACCCAAAATGCTTCCCTTCCAAAGAGCCTTTGGAAGGGAAGCAGAACCACAGCATCCATGATACTAATCACTTCATAGCCAGCTGGATATTTAAAAACATGTCATAGGAAATCAATTGATATTTTAGTTACATTTTTTTTCAAATTAGATCTGGTAAAATATAACTGGGACAGATACTTGCTTAATTTTTGTACCATATAACTAGTTATTTGGTGGGAATTATTGGTGATGTCAAGATGACACTTTTTGCTAAAGATGGAGTTTATTTACCATCTTCAGTGTGTATTCATGGGTGTTTTTCATATTTACAGTTACTTGAAGTTATTTCTCTAACTGTAGGAAGAAACAAGAGGAGCCAATTTCTTACTCTTTCAGAACAAGGTTAGGCTGAATCGATTGTTTTCTTGGCTTTCCCCTTTGAAAGCTGGTGTGAGCCTCACTGTCACATTGCATTCAAACCCAAGAGGAACAGGAAGTCATGAATCTTACATTTTAACCAAGTGGTAAATCTTCTGGACTCATTTAGCACTTTTCAATCCATCTAAAGGTCCAAAAGACCATTTAAATGAGTTAATTAAACATACTTTAAGTATCATCTATTTATTTAAAGTTTTTTTTATTTTATTTCTAACAATAAAATAAACCATGCAAGTATATCAATAATATCCAGACAGCATTGGAAAAAAAATCCAAATCTAGATAAGTAAACATTTCTTAAATTAAGTGCATTTCTTGAATTGAGGAGGGAAGTGAGATACTTTGCCAATGGAACAAGATAATTTACATTTAAAATAAGAAAAAAAAAAAACAATTGCCTTGTCTTATTTCAAGTGCAAATTATCTTATTTTAAGAGTAAAAATGCTGATTCCATTGGCAGATTATCTTATTCACCTACTCAAATTAAGGGTAAATACACTTAATTTAAGACATTTTTACTTATTTCTAGATTGTTTTTGCAGTGAGGATGCTATTTTTTTTTTTACTATTTCTTTAGCTTGTAACCTTGGTCAATCAGTGTGCCAATGTCTGCAGAGAATCCAACAACTCTTGTTCTGCACCAGTGTAATATATATACCTGATTACATCAACAGAAATAATTAAAGGTCGATGAACAGCAGCCAGTTAGAACAAATGACCCCCTTTCAGGTTAAGAATGACCTCCATTCCACTGCAGCCCTGATTTTAGGGTCAAGGTGTCAGCGAAGCTTGAACTAAAGCTGATCTTTAGTTATATCACAGAGGAACATATATCATGAATCCTTTATTTGCGTAATTACCTTAGAGCCGACTGTGATTCCTGAGTGGATGGAGCTTTAATTACAGATTTTTAGAGGAAGATAATATGCATGTAGAGTGGAAGTCCTGTATTTTAGCAACCATGTTGCTTTTCCTAATTTTATGTCTCCTCAGGGCGGAGTTTATTCAAATTCCACAGCGGCGCATGTAAAAATGACAAAGACACTACCATCCTTTGCTTTATTAAACATTAGCAAAACAAAACTGCCATTCTGTGAAAGGTCCAAGTGTCAAAGAGAAAGCAACATATTAGGAAAACAAGGTGAGGTTCAGAATAAACAGAGTTTTTAACATGATAAAAGCACATAAATTAGGTTAACGGTCGCAAAAATAACAACACATCTATTCAGCTGTCCCCCAACGTAACCTTTTGTCTCATTTTAAATCTTTACATTGAGACCGAAAAGCAGAAGTATGCAGATAAATATGAAATATTAAATCCCGATTTCTACCTATTGTTTACAAATTTATCAGTTATTACAAAAATTTACCAGTGCTGGCAACAATGATAAACATATGAAGGATAAAATAAACAAAATTTATTTATTTTATATATATATATATATATATATATATATATATATATATATATATATATATATATATATATATATATATATATGATAGAGAATAAAATAAAAACATAAAAATTGTACCTATTGTATTTGGTTTCCTGAATTTGGGATTGAAAAAAAACACATTAACATCATACAATATATCAATATATATCATATAATAAGGCTAAAATATAAGTAAAGTTGAAAGCAAATAAAAAAGAATAATATACCTATAACCTATTATCAAGTCAAGTTTTCTTGGAAATTTGTGTTTATTTCCAAAACCAAACAGTTATTTCTTAATGCCTTATCCAGCTATAATGTTCTGAAGAACGCACAGAGGCAATACCTCAAATTTTGGAACCTCTGTGAATGATAAACATCTGCTTGGCTATAATAATTTTTTTAAATCACAGAGTTCTATCAAAACAAATGACACATATATGACTTAAACATGATAGAGAACAAACTGTCATGTGGTTTTATAAAGCAGAATTATGGGAAACAGCAATCTCCCCTACTGTATTTGCAGCACTCTTCATATTTACTGGCAACTCTAGTGACATTGTTCACAAAGCCTTAAACAAATCTAGCTCATGATAGGCTACAATAGCAGCGTCTCACATAAACATTTTTTTAGTTTGATAAAATTTATTCTATGGTAAGAATTACTTACAGGATTAAAGAGGCCATGATATTCATATAATCAGAAAATATATATTTCTATTATTTCTATTTTACTTTTTTATTTTTTTATTTTGATAGTTTGCATGCATTTTAAATGAGTAATCGGAGATCAATTTTCTTTGCCATTCTTCAAAATAGGAAAAGACAAGAGTATAAGCCATTAAAAAGGCAGGAGATGGCTGAAGAAAGCAGCTACACTCTGAGAAAAAAAAAGTAAAACAATTAGAAAAGTTACACATCTTGCTGGATTAAGGTCCGAGTTAGTCTTTTCACCAAGGATAATGTTTTTGCAAACATATTAATTAGGGATACCAATAACTGTAGGGGCCGTTGTTTTCATGCATTAATGCACATTATGCATATAACCATCCAATCCTTTTGCACTACATAATCCTATTATGTTTAGCACATTACATTGTCTTGCTTCTGAAATGTACTATATAAATAGACTTGCCTTTTGCATCCACTTCCCTATCATTGGGGTGCCCCCACTATTTTCACTGATTACTAATTTCACAGCCTTGCCTTTTGCTCCCCTAAATGTGTACTCAAGTTCTGTTTTTTCTCTAATCTTCATAATTAAGCCCTCTGAGATGCTATGGATAAATTACAGACTTGGTCAGTAAGAATGTAAAGAGCTGCTCCCTGTCTTCTGCTCTTTGGGTCTTTCTTATGTTGGATGTTAATTAGATTTTATTTTTCTATAGATTTTTATAGAACCCATAAATGTTTATCCTTCTGAGTGACATTATGACTTGCTTTGCCTGTGTGGATGTGCAGCCTTGCTCGGGTGTTAGTGGTTGGCTTTTTTCAGATGACAGGTGCAAACTGGGTGACTGGAGCTGGTGCTGGGACTGAAGCTCTGCTGAACCTCCTCCCTTTGCTTCACCGGCTCTTTAAACTTCACTTCCTCTCTCCTTTTTTCCACTTCCTCTGTGTCTCTGACCTTCCTGACCTCTTGTCGAGGCGACGACCTGACGTCCCTCCCCTTCTCTCCCACCAGAGCCTTGGAGGGCACACGCAGGTGTTTGGGGGAGGCTGGACCCTGAATGTGGACCCTCTTGACGTGGTCCACAGGATAAGTTTTCTCCTGGGGCTCACTAGAGTTCTTGCGAGCTCCAGTTTTGCCAGCAGTATGCTTCCTGGGAGGGTTAGAAAGGGGCTTGTAAGCTTCCAGCTTGCGCTTATGGCTCATGGCGTACGCACAGCAAATGATGAAAACCAAAACAATAAGAAGAGAGGTGACAACAATGATGATGAGAAGGTTCTCCTGCAGGAAATCCACCACTCGGCTCAGAACAAAGTCTTTTAGGCGGATCATGGTGGTGGTGATGGTGTTGCTGAAGCTGGGAGACTGAGTGGCTGCAGTGACATGAATGGGCGCTCTGGTGGAGAAGGAGGTTGGGAAAATGAGCTCTGGCTCTGCTTCATCGCCACTGCCGTCCATAGATAAGTTGTAGAACAAAGGACTGCAGAGACACTGACTGGAGCAAAGCCAGAGGACAGTCACACAGGAAACAGGAAAAGCAGAGAGGAACTTCATGATGGACCGCTGGTCCTAAAACAACAGCAAGAGCAGGTATTTAAACAAAAAAACATACAACAGTAGGGAATCCCTGTAAAATCAGTTAATTGACTTAATTGAGGAAGCTCTTTAGACAAAAATATTAGTTGTTAGCATAAATTTGTATACAGGTGAGTAAACAATACATTTCTACTGAATGGATAAATTCATTATAATTTTGAAACATAAAAAAGTTTAATAAAGAGAACAAAAAAAGCATGAACAATCTAAATGAACCTAACAAAAACTATATTACTCATTATAGATATCTAAAATGAAACATAGGAAAAACGAAATAGAAATAACTATCTAAAAAGAAAGAGGAGAAAACAATGGTTATTAAAATGCACCTTCATTTTAAACTAATCCCATGCATGCACAGTGATATAAGTTCAGCAGCTCTGGCCCTGCTAAAGGATATAGCAAATAGAACTAATAATTAAAGAGAGTATGTTTTTCTAGAGCGCAAGTTTAGATTACCCAAGGGAATAACTATGGAGGTCTGCTTGGAGCTGATCCCAGCATTTCACAGAGAAACCAGGAGGTGGGAACCTTCAGGGTGTTTATGCTACTTTGCATCATTAGTTAGAGGTGGGAAAGGGTTTAAAGTTTGGTGTCACCTGAGCCAAACTTTAAAGAAATTTGAATGGATGAAAGAATAATGGGCAAAATCCTTACTTACAGTTTCATTTATTCAAAGTATTTTTTTTTTCTTTTTGTTAGCCACACTTATTGATAAAGCTGCACACTCTTTTATGCATTAGTGCATCTGGTCCCTTTTTCTGAATCTATTTGCTTCTTTTCACAATAGGATGTACTCTGGATCAAAGTTATTTCTCCTAAAATAGCCATATAATAGACGATTGTTCTTCATGCTAGGTCTGGTTTTGAGTTCTTTTCTATATAAAAAAAAAATTTGATTGTTCCTCTACACTGTCAAACTTGCTTGCTCTGGATGAATGATTGCTACTGAGTCAACCAATCAATGCAGTTAGCTGGGCTTACATACATAGACAATATAAATCCAAATAATTTGAAAGATCACCTGAATTATACTGTGTTGCATTATAGTTTGGAGGGAATTGTAATTAAGGTGTAGTTATCTGACTATACTGGTGACTGTATTGGGCCGTTAAAAGGGAGTTTTCCTTTCCACTGTCGATACAAGCATGCTTGGTGTGAGGGATTGCTTTCAAGTCAATGAGTCGATGGAATCAGCTGGTTTTCCTTAGATAGAAAACTTTGAACCAATCTGAGTGTATGATCTGGTTGAATTTTCTCTGTAAAGTGACTTTAGATGACGCGTTGCGAATTGGCACTATATAAATAAACTGAATAGAATTGTATTGAACAAAAATGGATTCTATGTAACAACTAGCTAAGTATATTTTAAGAAAGGTTGGGAAATCGATATTTTATAAATAAATCTAATCTGATTTAACTCAACTAAACTGAATAAACAATAACTTATTTGTGCTAGAACATTTGTTTTTACATCAGTTAAACTGTATTAACTGAAGTATTATCCATTAAAGTAACTCAAAACCAGAAAATGACCCGCGTCTTTATGATTGACTGCTTTATGACTGCAGTTTATAAACAGAACTGTCCTTTACCTCCCCTACATTGCACAAGGATTTAGCTTGATAGAAGTAATCTGTACTTTTTCAGAAAAATAGACAAAGGAAATGTCGACAGAAAAACTATTTAAAAAAAAGATGGTGTAATCTTTAATAAACAACATGAAATGATTTTGAAGTAAAAAATAAAGAGAGAAAATATAGACAAAAAAATTGTGTAAGATATTAACTAAAGTAAATATGAAGCATTGGTTCCTGGACTAAACAGCTTTTAGCTGCTGTTTTCCGATCAACACACCTGCAAATAGTTTTTCTTGTTTGAGATGTTTTGATGAGATATTTCTTTGTGTTCGAATGCAGCTGTTTGCAAAGCATCCAAAGTACTGGTTGGGAAAACTCTACCCTCATCTCAGTCCTGGTTTGTCTGTGTTTTCTGCCTCTCCCTGCTTTGCACCAGTTCTATTTCAGCGTAGAGTAGCCATTACTTATCTGGGGTGGAGACAGGGAGTTTGGCCTTATAATTTGTAAAGTAGAGGGAGGCCACCCATCCACCACACCAAAGTCAGGAGGGAGCCATATTCCAGTGGGAGCACAGAGGCGTGGGAGACCTGTGGCTATGGTCTCTATATTTACTCTGGTCACCAGCTGGTGTACACCCACCCAGAGGAGCTCAGACCTGAGGAAGATATTTTTGTTTCCAGGAAAGCCTGCAACTGTGAACATATCAACTGACTGAATAAACTCTCCGGCCAAATGTTTCTTCTCAGTTTTCACTGAAACATCTCTTCCCCGCAAAAAAAGACTCCAGCTAATGAGTCTGCTATTATATAAGCTCTGATTTACTCTTAATACAGAGTATAACTAGAAGGTGCAAAGCTATAAAACAAGCCTCTAATCAGCATCATGCTGCAGTGAAGCTGCTGCAGCTTTGACTGTTCCTACAGAGTGTGGACCCTCCACTTCTTGTGTGGTCAAACATGCAGTGTATATTCCTGCTGGATCACATTGTGGGCTGGGTATTCATCCTTGAATGCACAGCTATACAGGGCCGCTCTTCCCCTCACATCCAGTAATTACTGCTAAAATTACATTTCTAAAATATCTCTGTGCGGCTGAGATTGCCACTAAGTCACTATGTAAGAGTCGAACATGTGGAAGTCAAATCTGGCACTGTTGCTCTTTAGAGCAATGCTCCAGTTTCTCAGCTTTTGTTTCAATGTGTTTCCATTGTCACATTACAACTTAATATTTTTATTCAACCCCTTTTACCTAAACCTAAATATGACGCAATGCAACAGAGTCCTAATACAGAAACCAGTAGATAGAGTTCATCTTTGTGTAATTAAACCAGCGGTCAACAACTTGTGTGCTACATAAATATGGCCTTTAAGGATGAGTTGGGAGAAAGCAGCCATTTAGAAAAGATAAAAAGTTTGCTTCAACCTACTTTGGGAACACAGTAGAGAAGGGGCTGTGGATAAAATGAAATCAGTATTTTACTTTTTAGCCTACATGAGAAACTGGAACTGATCACAGACACAAGCAATCAGCTAGAACAGAGCAGTCTACCATGAAACACTGTGGCAGCTTCATGTTGAGGTGTTGGAACAGTCCAGTCAGTTATTGTGTGTTAAATGAACAGGACATTTGAAATGCTGTCCAGAGGCTCTCTATGGCTGATGTGACTGAGCATGAGCTATTTGCAAAGAGAAATATGCAAAAGTTCAACGCTCAAAACTGGTTGTGACAAATCCCAAAGATGTTCACTGATAATTGCAGAGAAAGGAGCTTCTATAGTATAGGAACAGAGGGGGCAGACAAATGCATGCCACACTTTTCTATTAGTATTTGATGAAAACAATAAACAAATAAAAACTTTGGGAATTTTTCTTTTTGCTTTGTGTTTGTTAATCACATCAAATTCCAATGCTTGTTGCTGTGAGGTGAAAAATTGTGAAAAACAAAAAGTTGTGAATACTTTGTTGAGAAAACCTAAATACCAGGGTCTTACTAGGATTTGAGAAAGATTTAGGGTCAAATATTTTTTAGAAAGTTAGTTATGCGTTGAAGAAAAACAGGTAATAAACCATCACAAAATGCAATTCGTTCGGTAACCTTATTACAGATACACATGTGCCTGAAAAACACAAAAAATACTCCTGAAAGAATCCTGTATAATCACATATAGTAGGTTAGATTTTATTGGAATATAAACACATTATATTTTATGTAAATTTTGGTATCTGGACCAAACAAATATTTAGAATCACAGTTATGTTGCATAAGGTATTAGATGTGTCTCCTTGAAGGATAAAAAGGGTGGCTCGTATAAAAAAATAAGCAAACACGTCAGCATGAACACAGTCTACATGTATGGTCAAATAATACAGTTAAAAGGTGTAAAAATAATTAAAATCATGGTGAAAATATTTCCTTAAAATTGATGGTTGTTATAATAACAATCAACTGTGAATAGCTTATAAACTGAGAAGGTTTATGGTGCAACATATTTCATTTTAATGACATATTTTCATTAAATATTCCTTATTCCCCTTCCTGATGCAATCAGAATGCTACACTACCACAGAGGGAAACAGTATAACTTAATTACTCCTGATTAAAAGTATGCATTTAACATTAAAAATGTAATTATCTTAACTTTATTTTGACTTTTAAATCCCTAGTGGTGAGTTGATTTTAGGGTGAAGGGGTGTTAAATACCTCAGTTGTCTTTTTCCTTCATTTGCCCTCTTTCCTTATTTTGCTGTTAACAATGCTCTTCTATCTGCTTTTAGGAACTACAGTCAGCTTTTCACAACTGCTCATGGATAATTATTGAAATTTCCATTAAATGTCAAATGAGCCAAAAATGATTTCATCAATCAATGCATCCAGGATGTTGTTACAAATTATGTTGGCAAAAAAAAAAAAAATTCGTTTAAAGTCTGCAGATAATTGTCCCAAATTTTAAAGCGAAACTTGTTGAGCTTATAGGCCGTCCTTTCTCAAAGACATGCAAACCTGTTCCTGTTGCTCAGCCCCTTTAAACGCATTACAGTAATATGGTTAAAAAAATCAAAGCTAATGCTGAAGATTTATTCAAAAATACATGTGAGCTATGTGAGCTGCTTTACTAAATGATAACAAACTTAGCTACAGAATAAAATAATAAAAAACAACAAAAATAATATATATTTTTATGACAACATGGGGGACACACTCAATTATGGTTGAAAAGATTGAACAAATATGAAAAACACAAGACAGGAGCTACTTTACAGCCACACATGATCAGAACAATCAGTTTTGCAAGGTCTTTTCTGCAGAGTCCTGTGGTTGACTTTAGTTTTTTTTCCATGTGTTATACAAGGTTTATTGAAAATTTCAAGGTGGGAACTTAAAATGTTCTGCAATACTGAAATGACCAACGATTCAAAGAGCTGCTTTTATAAAACACATCTTACTGAGTTATTTTTCTAAGATCTCTCTAGGTATTTCTGTTTCAACACTTTTACATTACACTGGGCAAAAAAAAGGGAGACAGATGTTCAGCCAGTTGTGTTATAGAAAACACATGTTCAGCCGCTATTCAAAATAACATTTTACTAAATGCATCAAAGCTACATGTGTAAACTAATTTTATATCAGGTTGAAAAGAAAAATGAAAAATTTTGTCGTACATCTTGGCTTTTTCTGATATGTTCAATTGTTAATGTAATGGATTTCACAGATGAAAAACAATGTTGTTTCAAGCTCAAATATATTTCCATCAAACAGCTGACAGATCCGTCCTCTATAGTAAAACAGAGTGAAAACATCAGCTTTTTCAGTTTAGATTTTTTACTAGATTAAAATCTGTCCAGGCCCTATATGCTCTACCCTTCTTAAAGAAATGCTTACTTTGTGATAAGATTATTATCATCCAAATAATATTTAATCACCACAAAGATTACTTATAACAGATGAGACAAAAAACCTTTCTAACAATATTATGTCCACCTTTTGATTCTTTGTGACAAAATAAAGTAGATTTCCTTTTCTTTCTTTCTGTTCATATAATACATTGGGAAACAACATTTCTATATTGTTACATGCCAAACTCTGCTGATTTATTTTCTTAAAGTTTTAAACCATTGCTTCTATTAATAGGGAACTTTTGTTATTTTATTCTTTTATTAAATATAAAGACAGGTGCAACGTCTTTTAAGCTCTGTGGAATATTTAGAAAATCCACAGTATAGGTGAAGGACATTGTTTCTATCAGATGGTTTTAACAAGCAGTTCTAAATGTTTTATAATTCATAATTGTTATAAAAATGTTTTTAAAATCAGTAAGTCAAAAAGCAAAGGTTACAAAAACGCCTCAATTAAAAAAAACCTAAGGAGTGTTTAAAACATTCTTTAAAAATACTGTCATAACGTCACCAATGCTGAGACTGAGTGTCTCATAAGGACAGATGTTGATCGATTAAATATTTTTAGAAAACAAATTTGTGAACAGAAAATGTATAAATCATATTAAAAAAAATAGATAAAAAGCTATTTTATTGCTATTTTTCTCTTTCTATAACACCATGCAGATGACAGGCTTTTAACACTAAAATAATTAATGTTTTATAACATTTTTCCTGAAATTTCATGAGTTATTAGTTTTATTTTGACCCAAAAAAGCAAGAAAAGGCAAATATCAGATCAAAAAAGAACTGTCTGTTAAAGGAAAAATGAATAAATGTTAAATTCATACTTACAGAAGGTCTGTTCCTTGAGCTGTCTGATGGGCAAGCAGATGCAGAGCAGGACTGAGACTAAAGAGAAAAAAAGAAGAGACAGAGCAACTAGAAGGAGAGAGTGAGGATAATTTACTCCTCCCTGCAAAGTTAAACTTAGATTTTTTGCTCAGCTCTAAAATGTTTCCTCGGATCTAATTGATGCCCAGCCTTCTATCCTCAGGGTCTCCTCCCTCCTTCTCAGCTTTCCATCCTCAGCCTCTATTTAACTTTATACAGGAGCCATTTTGGATCTTTGACTTTTAAAAAAAAAAAAAAAGATGTCTCTATTAAATGTGGTTATTGTTTATATTAGCTGGACAAATAATCATCTTAAATGGAAATATTTTAAATTAGGAGTTTATTTCTGCATATTATAAAGGCTTTTTGCAACCCAAAGTTAATGTAGTAATATAACAAAAGGTGCGCAGATCTCATGTTTTAGCGGGAATAGTTATTTCTGGGTTTGTTGGGGTGAGTCTGACCAAACACTACCTGCCTCCCACCAAGTCCTTTCTAATTAAGACTGTGGCGATTACAGCCCATCTCTGAAAGACGGCACATGGGGGGGGGACACCAGTTTCCTCCCAAAAACACACACAACTGAGTGAACATATACATTTTTTGGTGTCCTTATCTCTGAGGGTGGATTTTTTATTTCTTTTAAAACAATTCATGTTTCTTTTTCTCATTATTTCAGGTTTTCATAAATTTAAGGGTCAAGATGATGAGCACTAATTTACCTTAAAACATCTTTAGGTTTAAACCATTAACCATAAACAGAGCTTAGGGATACCAGAATTTTAAATATTAAACAAGACATCGAAAAAAATAGAAGCTGCTCAACTGTTTAAAGTACATCAAATACAAAAAGGATCAGCTGTAAAAAGAATCTTACTTTATTATAAAATCAAAATCTTTAGATATTTTTGCTCCGCACATCTTTCTATAGACGGTGCCACTGTAGTGTGCAGATATACAGGCCTTTTGATTTATCTAATGAACAAATATGACATAAGGTCCAACATAGCTAACGTGCCTAAACTGAAGAGCCTTGGTCGGACAAAATGTATAGCTTAAATAAAAAGACACTCATCATTTCACTCTCTCAGAGTGTATTAAATGATATTTTATTAGAATTTTTGGTCACATAGCAAACCATTGATAATTTTAAACAATACATCTTTAACAAAAGGTGTCAAGATGTTGGAAGTAGCTACTTTAGGTCAATTCTACGTAGGAAACCATCTTTCTTGCTTTCTTTTTTTTTTTTTTTTTTTATAGTGTCCTGTCTGGCAATGTGGCAATAGGAATAATTGTCTTGATGCCAAAAAAGAACCGAACAGCTTTTTCTTTCAAAAGTGTAGCAGTAGTGCTATTGCCATAGTCTTCTGTTTGATTTATGTGTATAAATAGCTTTATTATAAATCATGCAGGGAGTATTACAGATTATTTGGACACTGCAATGTAAGTAGAACAGGAAAGGAATAACAGAAAAAAGGAGAAGATTAAAGAAAGAGGAGCTAAAAGGGAGATAAGAAAAAAAGATCTTCTGTCTGATTCATCGCCTGCAAAGAGATGTAAAAAGAACAGCAAAACCAACGGATATAGTATAAGAGATACAATAAATTAACACCTTGGTACTATCGCTGAAGTATAAGTAGTACTATTTAATCTGACATGTATACTGTGGTAGCTGAAGATAAGAATATGGGCTTGCTGTATGGAAGTGAATCTCTAAGTACCTGGAACCAAGCACCTGCAGTTGTTTGTGAGAGAGCACTTGTGCATGTTAAGTTTCCAAAGAAAAAATGCTCAATAGTGGTTGTGGAGAGCCGAAGAGGCGCCCCCTCCCAGAGCACTAAGGCCAGCGCCGGTGGACTCAAAGCCTCAGACACCCAGACGGACCCCAATCTCGGTCCTCTCAACTTCGGAAATAATTTTTATAATTACGCATTGAATTGGTCGATATGGACCATATAGTTGATTGAAGTATAATATTCTCACCTCAAATGATCATAAAATCCACTTTTATTAAACAACAGCAACAGAAAAGATAACTTTTAAATTTCAATGGAGCACTCTATTGAAAGCTGCTGCTGCCACAGTGCATGCTACTGTTCAATAGTTGTTGCCATCTTCCTTGTTGTGCTTTCTCCAGCGTCGCACAGCTTTGTCGTCACGCCCTCAAAACCCTGCCCGCTTTGCGTCCAAAAATTCAAAATACATCTCTGCGTTGTGATTGGCCTGCCAGTTCTAGAGCCTGGGGCATTGATCAAGGCTAGACCAATTTGCAGGCAAAAATGATTTAGGCCACTGGCGGGTGGGGCTAGTTTACTAGGCTAGGATGACCCAATAAGTGAACCTCAAATCTGGATGGGGGCAGGGGAGCGGTGTCACCACCACTCTAACCCATCTAGTTCCTGCGTTGGGCCTGGCCCCCCACCCCGACCAGACAACCCCCAACAAAAGCTGCCCCCCGGGGACAGGGCCCACATGTCCTGCATAGGCCACCCGACCAGAGCCTTTGTAGTTCTCTCCATCCAGCCTGCCCGTCTCTGCTGAAGAAAACCAAAATCATGATTCTGCTCTATTCGTTTCCAAAAGATGATGCGATGTTCAGGGTGATGATCAATGTTGTTTTTTTTTTTTTTAACCACACTCTCATACATATGCCTCAAAAAGATAAATTAAGTTTTCAACCTACCAGAAAGACTTACAATACATTTTTTTGCTTCCATCAAAATGTATAGCAAACTAAATAGTAAGGTTAACCAGAACATCCTGATACCTGAATGCCCCTCCACTGACCATCGACTTGTTATGGTCTCAGGTCAGTCCTTTAAAGTACCTTAGTATAAATAAATCAGAGGGAAGGAGTATCATCAATTGAAAACTCAAGAAAACATGTCAGTAAAAGTGAAATGAAGGAAGGAAAGGAGGAACATTTTATAGTATTAAAAATATAGCAGGAGAAATGAGAACTGGAAGGAACAGAAAGGATGAAAAAGAAATACCCAGATTTGGAATTACAGGACCTAATTCTGAACTTTCTATTTACAAAAGAGTATTACAAGGAATTAGATAACTGCTGGGAAGAGGAAACAATAGAATATGTTGAGTGTCTGAAACATGGCAATGACAGAGGATTCATTAGAATACAATTTGAAAGTAAACTGCAAATAAGCCTATGGAGAAAAAAGTTTGCAAATTCATATGTAAAATACCCCCAAATTAATAGAATTGAATAATTTAATAGCTTATATACAAATATATACTGATGGCAAATCAAACCTCCATTAACAACAAATGGGGGAGGTAATGCAAGCTTTTATGCAAACCCCCAATAACTAGGGGATAAAGAAGAGGAGGCCCATGAGGAGAGGATACAGAAAAGTGCAGTCGTGTTGCTTTAGGATTATCTGCAAATTACATACACACCTTATCTCCTTTGTGGTTAATAACTTGAATATCTAAGTTGTAGAGTAACAATTGCCAATGACTGAAAAACAAATGTATTCTTTGTTGAAATGTTCACTGGTTTTCTGCAAACTGTTTGACTGTTTGCTGAAATGTATTTTCTGCAAACAGTGAAATGTGTCANTATTATTACCCATAGCTCACACGACCACAACCATAGCAAGAAAATATGTATGCATCCATATACACTACTCAAAAATTAAAGGAACACTGTAATCAGAGTATAGCATCAAGTTAATTAAACTTCTGGGATATTGATTTGGTCAGGTGAGTAGCAGAGGGGGTTGTTAATCAGTTTTAGCTGCTTTGGTGGTAATTAAATTAACAACAGGTGCACTAGGGGGGCAACAACGAGACGACCATCAAAACAGTAATGGTTTTACAGGTGGAGGCCACTGACATTTTTTCACCTCCTCATCCTTTCTGATTCTTTTTCACCAGTTTTGCATTTGGCTAGGGTCACTGTCACTACTGTTAGCAGGAGGCGCTACCCGGACCCTACAGAGGTTGCACAGGCAGTCCAACTTGTCCAGGATGGCACATCAATACGTGCCAGAAGGTTTCCTGTGACTCCCAGCAAAATCTCAAGAGCATGGAGGAGATTCCAGGATAGGCAGTTACTCCAGGAGAGCTGAACAGGGCCGTAGAAGGTTACAACCCATCAGCAGGACCGGTATCTGCTCCTTTGTGCAAGGAGGTGCAGGAGGAGCATTGCCAGAGCCCTACAAAGTGACCTCCAGCAGGTCACTGGTGTGAATGTCTCTGACCAAACAATCAGAAACAGACTTCACAAGGTTGGCCTGAGGGCCCGACGTCCTCTAGTGGGCCCTGCACTCACTGCCCGGCACCGTATAGCTTGACTGGCATTTGCCACAGAACACTGGAATTGGCAAGTTCGCAACTGGTGCCCTGTGCTTTTCACAGATGAGAGCAGGGTCACCCTGAGCATATGTGAAGGACGTGAAAGGGTCTGGAGAAGCCTCGGAAAACGTTAGGCTGACTGTAACATCATTCAGTATGACTGGTTTGGTGGACGGTCAATGATGGTCTGGGGAGGCATTTCAATGGGACACACCGACCTATACAGGCGAGACAACGGCATCCTATGCTGGAGTATATACCCCAGGACCCCATCCGTCATCTCATTAGGAGCATGCCACGACATTGTGAGGCATGCATACACGCACGTTGGGGCCATACAAATGACTGAATACCATTTTGAGATGCAATGAAATTTCAGCAAAATGGACTAGCCTGCCGCATCATTTTTTCACTACTTTTTGGGGTGTCGTTAAATTCAGCCCTCTGTAGGTTGACAATTTTCATTTCCATCAAATGATGTGGCATCCTTTTGTTCCTAACACATCACCCACTCCATATCAGCATAAATAAACATTATTTTTTGCCCAATTGAGATCTGATGTATTTTCAAAGTGTTCCTTTAATTTTTTTGAGCAGTGTATATAACGAAGTTTAAAATGACACATTGTGATTTCTGGATAATTTTTTTTAGATCATGTCAAAGTGGACATGCATCTGCGATGACAATTTCAGGCCCTCCATCAGTTCTAAGTAGGAGAACTTGCAAAATAGTGTTTTCAAATACATATTTTCAATCAATGTATGTGTATATATCTATAAATGTATAATTTTGTGTTCTGCATAGTTTGCATGTTCTCTGTATGGAAAATGCAAACTATACATTTTCAACCAGTTCAGGTTTTATATATAAGAGCTTTAGACTTTCTCTACATTTAATTAAATTTTGTTCTTCATAACTCTCTTCCAGTAGGCTGTTGTCCTACTTTGACATGTATCATCCATGTACATGTCTGTCGCATAATGACGTCCATAAGGCTAAACACTGTCTGGATTCAGCACAACAGTCCTCAGCACCTTTCCTTGACCCTGGATAGTCTTCTTACTGATGACCCTGTAAAACCTTAAAGGATAGAAGCTTGGAGCGACAATTTGAATTATACTGAATCAGCCCATGTGTAGATGAATTGTCCCCCTGGTGGATAATAGCTGTAATAAAATGTCCAGCAAGAAATGTAAGCCTTGTCCTACTGAGCTAATTCCACTAAAATATAAACAGCAGTCAAAAATACATGATTCAAAAACAATGACAAGGCTCATTTTAAAAATTCTTTATTAATTTTCTTATAATCAATGTCCAATATTTGAAGCAAGGATTATGAACAAAAAGAAGCTGAGCAGACCTCACCGAGGCTTTAATCCTGGTTGGTTCTTGTCTGATCTAGTTTCTCGATTCTCGTATGCAATGGAGGTTCTGCTTTTTTGATATGGTGGTATGGCAAGGTACAAGGGACACAAACAAGGGGGGGGAGGGGACGTTTAAAACCCATCACCCATACAAACACCCTCTTCAGCACATCCACAAAAAAACAAATAAAACCCCAAATGATTCCTGATCATATTTACACAGCTTTCACTCATTTTCCTAATCCCCAATTACAAACATACACCTATCTTCCAGCGCCACTTCCACCTATAGTGTCCCTTTAAATTGCTGTTAGATACTAAAGTTCTTGTGCCAACCATGTAATTAAATCTACAAGGTGGCAGCCTCATTAGATATCCTGTTAATGCACAACACTCTGCTCAAAGTGCACCTTGATGGCCACTGACTTCTAAGGCCATGTTACAGCCGGTAAATTCTTGGCTTGAAATCAGTTTAAAAAGCGATTTTTATACCCGTACCAAGAATAAAAATGTCAGCATGTCAGTGGCTCAATGCTTGGATTAGACAGAGCGATAATGCTGCCTGGTGTAAGCGTCAGAATGACTGGCAGGACTTCATGGAGTCATCCAGCTTGGTGACAAACAGCACTTTAGGAACAGGGTGTGAGTATAAAGTATAGCACCTAAAAGTGGCTTTAAATCCAGGCACCTTTCAAACCCTCCATTCGCTACACATCCTCCAGCACACTTTCAGGGTTCCTCTATGGCACTTTCAGGTCTGTACAGTGTTGACTAACGAAGGCAAACAACAGACTGAACCATTAATTCATCTCAGCTTCCCACAGGGAAACAAATCTAAAACCTCACGGGAACAAAAAAGAAAAAAAAGATAGAGCTTCTGTTGGAGCACGACAACAACTCCAGTGAGACAACCCAATGGTTCTGGAATCTGGAACAACTACACTGATTTAGAAAGTCTCAGGATCTAAAAGTGGAAGTGCTGAGAGGGATACAAGCACAGCTGGAACAAGAAACGGGATAAAAAAAGAAAAGAAAAAAAAGGTAAGTGGTGTCTGAACGGTTCTGTTTTCCTTAATCTTAGGCAGGTCTTGAACCATCGTTATAGCTTGAACTGATAACAAAGCAGAAATATTCAAACTGACACTAAGGAGCTCAAAGACACGAGGCATGTGCTTCTTCTCAGGCTTATAACTTCCATCATCAACAGCTTCTTTCATAATATACAGCTTTATCATAAGAGGCTCTAAAATAATCAAATCAGTGTGTTATTTGATGGCATTTCATCTGTACTGAACACACAGATTTGGGTTTACGGATAAACAAAAAAGTGAGGAAAATACCACCCCCCCTCCACGAAAAAAAAAACAAAAATTACTAGAACCAACTACACATGGGTTTAGCAAGACCATTTACAACAAACTCTGACTTTGGAAGCTCAGATTCCTGCGGGGAAAAAACCATGATGGAAACAAAAATGCTCAGGTTGTTCTTCCCATGTGAGGCACACAATGCAAAAACTGAGCGGCCAGCATCAGAGTCCCTACAGCAGACTGATTACAGAGAGAGGAAGCTGGAGGGTTTTTCTTGGTCCTTTCTTGAAAAGTCAATAAGATCAGTGGAATGTCCTTTTCTGCAATAATTTCAGAGAGCGTGTTCAGGTATCAAAGGGAAAAGGTATGCATCTCCACAAATAGTTTTTTGTGCCGAGTTAAGAAAAAGCACAAGGAAGGAATGGATTCGTTCAGATTCAACTAATAAAAACCTTTGTGATTTGGAAGATTGTCTAGAGATTGTTCAGTGTTGATGGGAAAACTGGAATGTATTTTCTTTGAACACACCTGACATGTCTGTCATGGTTTTTACTGAGGTTACTTTACCTGTAGTTTTTTATAGAAGTGAAATGATTAAATTCTCCTCTTTATATAAACAGTCTACTTCACCAAGCTTCACTGTTTGTGTTTGAAACAGTCTCACAGAAAAACAAAACAAAAATACTGTTCAGGAGGCGTAAACAATTTAAATTTGGCAACATTTTTGCTTTGTGACGTGCTAAGATGAAACACTGGCACCTACTTAAACATGTATAGACATTAGAGAAAACTGGAACTGTTTTGGTCAGTCAGAAATTGGACGAATTAAGACCTTTTTTTAATATAACTAGGTGAAATAAAAGACTGACAGAATAAAAGGAATGTTCTTTGATGCCAAAAAACAAAAATATTTTCTGCTAAATTAACCAATTCCTTCTTATTCCACCTGTGTTTAACTGAGGGTTGGGATTTTGTAAAGAAAAAGTTCATCTGGAATGTTGCTGGGGATTGTTGGTTGCCAGGACCAAACGCTGTCAGAAACAGACGATTGTTGTTCCCGCTTACCCCTCAGCTAAAGGAATGTCCTGGATTGTAATGGTATTGGGGAGTGGGCTGGGGGGGGGGGATAAAGGGTCCTTAAATGGCAACTTTGGACATCTGTTCTTCAAGTTTGATGATTCGCTTCTCCTGACTGCTGATCAGGTCCTTGAGGGATTTGATTTCTTTCAAGATCTCCTCCATCTTTGCTTCAGATTTCTGTGAAGGATGAGAGACAGGTGAGACACTTAGCATCTGTTTAATTGAAAACAGTGACATAATAGACCTACTGACAGTTTATTTATTTTTTTTGGCTGAAAACGATTCCAACTTCCCTAGGAGTCTTTTATGAAAATGTGATTTTATTTTCTAAGGATTAGATCATGTAAATGACATCAGTTCTATGATAGATGTAGTAGTTTTGTATGTAATCTGTGTTAGACTTTCATTTAATTTGTAGTAGGTGGCCCCAGACCTGTAGATGCTCTTAAGTACATTTATAGAAGAGAAAGAGCTGCAGAGGAAAAATGTCTAGTTCCAATACTGCATTTGTAATGGTCAGAGTTATACCATACACAATAATACATTAAAGTACAGTAATGGTATATTAGAGCAGTTTAAACTGGCTTGGGTTTCAATAACATGGAACCCACTGCCAGGGTATCGCTTCACTTTTAACCCTAGTCCAGATTGTCTTTTATTCAGCTGAATTTCTGTAGACAATCATAGTGTAGGGCGGACAATTCAACTTCAAGAATCCGATTTGCATCTCATTCTTAAAAAAGATGCCCTAATATAATGAAATTAATTCATCAAGTGTATGTGGACATGCTACAATCAGCAGATCTTTGGTGTGAACAATACCAGAGCATTGAACATGATGGCAAAATGCAGCAATTAGATAAACCTTAGTAAAAGATCCGCATTGTTTAAAGCTACAGTGTGTAATAATGTCAGGGATTTACTGACAAACTTTATATATCACAGATAAATATGTTATTTATTATAATATATATGAACTGAAAGTCTGAGTGGTGCTCTCTGTGCTCTCTCATACTCTATGTGCTGCTTAAGAAATAGCCTTTTATAATTACAAAGGAGCGAGTTGTGTTTGTATGGAAACATATCTTTACATGGCAGCACAAAGCTGACAAACTAGTGACTATATACATTACACACGAATGGGACTATGGCAAGTAAGGCCTTTATAGAATATTTATCCTACACAGAGTAATAAAACACCATTTATAAAATCCTCTATCTAAACCACTTTTTCTGTGCTTGGTACATGGTTGTTTTGGTCAGAGTGTCCAAAACAGGGGGACGAATCCCCTGGACAGCAGAGGTAAGGTGAGCAATGTGAGCTCAGACAGCAGCAGTGGAAAATGATTGCGAGAACAAACAGCTTGATTTCCCACGCAAAAACATTCCTAATGCTGATAACCCTAACCGGGATGAAGCGAGCCAGATTTATTGTGAGGCTGATAAAAGTTGTTATACAATACTTACAATTGATGGAGTTGAAGAAGCAGACTTGTTGGCAGGGCTGGAGTTCTCCGCGTTCTTGTTGACCTTGCTGTCCAGAATGTTCTTCTTGACCACTTTGAACTCTCGGTTCTTGCCAGGGACATAGCCGTTCTTTAGGGATATGAGGATTGGGTCTCCATTCTTCCCCTCGAACCATTCCTCTGCCTCCAGGGCAGGGTCTGGTCCTGCTGTGTCTGGGTACAAGTCGTCCTGGAACAGGTCCGACTAACAAGGAACGAAAAATATATTTAAAAAAAACACTTTCTTTAACAAGACCAGCAAAAAAGAAATCGGGGGGTGGGTGGTTGACTGCATTGTATATATAAGACTGTTTTCTCAGTCATCACCTAGGTTGTGACTCACCTTTCTTGGTACAGTCATTACAATAGGCTCACACTTTCTTTCATGCAGTTTATAGAACCTAAAAACACACAAAAATCATTTGGTTTACTCATAGTGTGGTGCATTACATTAAAAAACAGAACGTTAAATTATGTCCATTAATATGACTTTACTGCCTCCTAGTGGTCAAATGCTTACCTTGCAATTTCACACTTATTGACATCAAGGCCTCTCTTGGGCATGTAGCCCATACCCCTCTGAGGCTCCTTGGTGACAAAGGTGTTGAGGAAGTGAACGTATGGAGCCTCATCTGTGATCTCAAAGTAACGAATGCTGCTGTCCCCCTGCAGAGAAAAAAGCTGAGTGTTTATTTCTGCTGCTAAAAAGTTTCAAACAATGTCCGGCTTTTTTGGCAGAAAAGAAAAATCACCTTCCCACAGAGGTAAACAACATTGGTGTCTGGATCATAGAAGGGCAGCAGTACTCCATTGCTCGTGTCCATCTCATTGACAGTCATTGGCTCCTCCATGTTTTGCTGCAGGAATGGAAGAGAGAAAAAAAAAAAAAAATCAAATCAGGGCTTCACAGAAAATGTTATAGGTTTTTTTGAGTGCTGAGTCACATCTAAGACCAATAGATGTGACAATGTATGTAACAAAGAGAGTAAAAGTAATAGTAAATGACCTAGTGGGGAGAAGTCAGCACATCTGAATCGACTCACCGTGTTCCAGAGAGCCAGCTGTCTCTCACTCATGCGGCTGAAGCCGGTGGTGAGGATGTTGCCATCAGACAGGAAAATGGCTCTCATGGGTCGAGCACCCTCATGCGCCTTCTCCTTTTCCTGTGAAGCATGAATCAGAGGCTCATGATCTTCATCACCTCTCATGAGTTTGCTTTGATATCTGCCACATGTTCAGAGCGAGCTCCAGAGAAAAGTTTTTCCACACATTTATATTTTTTTAATCCCTTCTTTCCAGACTTAAATGTCAGGGACGCTTGCTTGCTCTCTTGACTATAACTCGATAAAAAATGTTTATTTTCTTACCATTGTTTTAGCATCAACTCAAAGACACAGAAATGCAAAAGTTGTAATACAGAAGATTAAGCAGTAGAGCAAATGAAGCAACACTATATGAATTTCTCGAAAGCCAGATGATAATAGAATGGAAACATTTTCTCTTTGTTATTTGTCTAAGCTTTGTCAGAATTATAAATCGCTGCATTTAAAATTAAACCAGTCAAAGACTGTACTCAAGGAAACTTCTGACTTATTTTTGAACAATAGATTTAAAGATTTAACAGCTAAATAGTGACATTTAAAATGGAACAAACTGTACAATGAAGACAACCAGTGTGAGAATGTGCTGCATGTGCAGTAAATTTGAGTTTCGATGTCCTTTTACGACTTGTTTGTCATGTGTTTTTACTTCCCAAAATGTATTTATTTGTTCTTGCTCAACATCCTCTTGTTTGCAAGGATCAGACATCTTGTTTAAACATAATTGTGCAGGAAAAAAAGGATCTATTCTTCATCATAGTCTTTAAAAACCACCCAATTGTATTGCAGCCAAACTAAAATTCATTTCAAACTAATTCAGTGTACAAAAACAAAAATCTGTTGGGGAAAAACATATTTGAAAAGGCCTTACGGCAACAATGGTCTCCTTGCGGGGATCAATGACACGGATTGCCTTATCCTTGCAGGAGGTACAGATAAGGCTACCATTGCGGTTCCAGCTAACATTATAAATGACATCTGGATGCATGTCCTCCAAGGAGATCATAGCCTCTCCTGTGCCCACATTCCAGATGATTATCTGGTTGTCACAACCTGGAGAGAGACGAAATCCATTAGACAACATATACTGTTGATTTATTGCGTCAGCATCGTTATTCAATTTGAACTCTACAGTGATTGAACCTTTAAAGATCTACGGGAAAGCCAGGGCTCTTACCGGCACTAAGAAGGACGTTACGTGCTGTTGGATGCCACGTGATGATTCCCACACGCTTTGAGTGGCCTTCCAGAACCACCACTGGTTCAGACATCGATGACACAAGGCCATTCTCAGGAATCTGCCATACCTACACAGGACAAGCATATGTATGACTAAGTAGAGAAACACACCTACCAGGAATCATACCATTTAAATATGTCTTTAACTATAAGCTTCATCAAAAAGGAAAGTTTTAAGCCTACCCTTAAAAGTAGACAGGGTGTCTGCCTCACAGACATAAACCTAACATGTTAGAGTGGCACAGGTTATCCTGAGCTATCTCTATAGTTATGTTGCTTTATGCTTAGATTTCTGGAGGACATAGGGGCCCTAATTCATCATTCTGTCTCCATTCTGCAGAATCTGTTAGTTTAATCTCTAACATTATGCTCTCTCTGCCTTTTCTCATAGTAGCTTCACCTCATCTGTTCCTGTTTGGCTTTGGCAACACCCTGGAGAGACATATCATCTGCCATCAACAACTTTTTTTATAGATGTTGGAGATCAGCCTGTTTTTTCCAGTGTAGCCCTGTTTCTCTGACTGTGACTAGCTGGATGTGCCCTCTTCATCCTCTGACATTGGAGTTGGCTCAGAGCTCGTCTGCCTGGCTGTGTGTTTCCTGGATGAGGCCGCCTTTTATAGTTGCTGTTTGTATCCCTGCTTCTGTCTCCTTGAACCCCAGTCGGCCTCGGCAGATGGCCACTCACACCGAGCCTGGTTCTGCTGGAGGTTTCTTTCTGTTGAAAAGGGAGTTTTTCTTCTCCACTGTGGCTACAAGCACGGCTAGTGTGAGGAATGGTATCCGAGTCAATGAGTCGATGCAATCAACTGGTTATCCTTAGAAAACTTTGAATCATTTTGATTGTATGATCTGGAGAACGGTTAAGTGCCTTGAGATGACATGTGGTGTGAATTGGCACTAGGGGTGGAACGGTTCACAAAATCCACGGTTCGGTTCGATTCACGGTTTCGTGGTCACGGTTTCCGGTTCGATTCAGTATATGTTGATTGTTACACCGAAATCCCATAAAAATTGATGAAATGAATGAAAAAATCCCCCAAAAATAATAGATTGTAATTATTTTAAATGATCCGCGGAAACCCTGGATCATATCCGTATGTTTTGCTGCTTTGAATTTAATACTTTTGCGCATGCTCTCTACCATCTCCAAGGGACTCAGAGCGGAGCGGACGGAGGGAGCCACAGTGGAGGCCGTAGGCTTTGCTTTGAGCAGCCGGTCTGGAGCGCAGCAGGGGTTGCTGAC
>NW_015150783.1:340504-367125 GCF_000732505.1 Cyprinodon variegatus
CGTCCCATCCCTAATTGGCACCATATAAATAAACAAAATTGAATTTAATGTCCAATATTTATGTATTACAAAACTAACGAGACATCTGCCTTTAAACATATATGAACTGTAGCAAGATCCTATCAGTAACAGATGTCCCTTTCACTTAACATTTGCAGCCATTGCAGCATAGAGTCTTCTGTGAAGGTTTTGCTCATCACTTAGAGACGCATTTTCAAGTTAAAAGACCAATGTGGGACCACAAGGCCTGGCTCAGTCTCTGCTCCGGGTCGTCAAACAGGGGTTTAATGGGTTCCTTGACATCAAACCTACTGATTATTATGACCCCATCTTTGTGCAGTAATGTACAGTCATGTTGAAAAAGGAATTTGCCCTTCAAAAACAGCTGTAGCATTAAGGGTTCCTTTAACTGATTCTAACTTCTGGAAAAAATAAAACACCCTTCCTCATTATAACTTTACACTCTGCTAGACGCAGTCAAGCAATTACTGTTGAGTTTAATTCGATGTTGGTTAACAAAGTAGTATTACAATGAATTCAACTTAATAACCAGGCTCCTCCAGAGAGACGTCTTTCTGGCTCATTAGTAAAGTTTACTCTCTTGCATCCAACACTAAAACTCTCACTTGAGGTGAAGTTTGGTGCAACTGCTGCGCCACTGAAAAGCATACCAAAGAACTGCTTTAAACTGATGAACAGATGTAGTCTTGCTGGTGACTCTGAACACTGTCTGCCTCTGTATCTGCATCTGCATCCTTTGCTTTGTTGACCCCTAACTCCTTGGCCTAGTCACTGTAGCACCCACTACATACTGCTTTGTTAACAGCAAGAAAATGTCACGAACTTTGCTCTTGAGAACCTGTTCTTTAAAAGACGTTTGTAGGCATAGTCTGCAGGGTATCTGTGTTTAATTTCATAGACTTTGGACCAAAGTTCAGATGAGAGGCTCAATAATTCCAGCTTACTATGTGGTTAGTGGCTGTAACTGATTATCAGGAACCTGAAGGGGGCAGCAATGACCAAGATATTCCATTTAGGATATGAACTCAGTCAGATTATAGAGAAGTACAGCAACATAGCAACAAATACTAAATACTTAGTCATGGACCAAACAAGAAAAGCAAAAAAACAAGTTTGAAACCACCTGTGCAGTGACAGCAACAGATTAAAGTGGAGAATCCTGAATTGGTATTAAAGTAAAACCCTCTTGGATTATTCAGATAAAGCAAGAACAAAATTCAAATTTCTTTAACTTTACAGCCAAATCATTCCAACTTTACATATTCTTTGGTAAGCAGGAATAAGTTAAAGGGTTATGACACAGAGTCAAGCAAGAACACCAATAACTGGTTCTTATTTATTCTACTCAACAAAAAACAAAAAATAAATAAATAAAATATATAAAATTAGGAGTCAAAAATCAATCCCTAGTGTAATACCAAGAACCATGTTTTTATTTTGATTTTTTTTTTTTTTTAACTCCGCAGCGTTAGAAGCTAATTTCTGCCATTGGGGAAAACTAATCCCTGTATTTCATATCCCAAATAAGGCCATGCTGAGAAAAAAAGGAACGACAGTCTAAAAAAACAAATAAAAAAAACAAAGTCAGTGACCTCAGCTGCAAAGGCAGCTAAATCATTCCCCTGCTCTGATTCCTATAACACATATTTGAGTCTAATCTAATCCAGAGGGTGAGGCCTGCACCCATTTTCAGAGTTACAACACCCAGGGCTCTTTCAATAAAACCCATATAGTCTTTTAAAAAAAATTATTAACCAGGCTTGGAGCCATAAAATGCTCTCAAAATTAAACCGAGTGGTTTCAGGTACAAAAGGGAAGCTGGACCTTACCATCACTGTGCAGTCCTCGGAGCCGCTTGCAATTACTTGGTCATTGTGGGGGCACCAGTCGATGTCTAACACAGGGCCTGTGTGACCACATACTGTTGGGTAGGATTTGTCAATGCGTCCCGACTGTAAAGATAAAGATAAACAGAATAATAAGATTAGTCTTAGTCAGGTCAGTGTTTTGAAACAGAACAATTGTGGCCTAATCCTAAATCCCACCTACAAAGAGTAGTACTATAAACAAAGCTGGATTCTTCCCACACAAATGCATCGGATGAGAGGTGTGAGCAAGGAAGCGTGAAATAAGGAAAAAAGGAATAAAAAAAAAAAAGAAAAAAAAAAATTCTTTGTTGGTCATGCTAAAAAAAACAAAAAAAACTGAGTTTCTGCAGCCAAAATGAACAAATTAAATTCAGTGCTAACATCTAAACCATTGTAATTAATGACAGTTAGCCATGACGTCAGGCTGGCTACAATCAGGATGGGCACCCTAAATCAAGTAGTGAACAACCCCCTTTACATAATCTACTTATGCAACTTGGAAGAGGCTATGTGCTTCAGAGATGTGCAAATGCAAACAAAACCTTTTACCCAAATTTTTAAGAGAAACAAAGGGCTCCAAAATGAGCTCTCAAACTGCTTAGCTAGCTTAGCTCATCTCTGCATTGATGTCCAAGACATCCTGGTCTGACTTCCTGGACCACCACAGGACCAGATGATGTCACTGAGCAGCAGGCCTATTTAAAGCCTAACAGCCTAATAGAAGAAACAGTCTCACTCAGCCTGCAGCTACTTCATCATCATACCGAGAATAAATACAGGAATAACTAAAGAACAGCTATAAAACAGCACAATTTCAACACAAAAAAAGTAGGAACACTTTTTATACCAAAAAAGTTTGAATGCTGCATGATTGAACAGCAACTTAGCAGACATACTGTGGTCCCAAAGGCAGTGCACTGGGTGGACACTGACAACAAAAGTAAAGACAACAATTTAATTTATAGTCTCAAAGTTCAGATCCTTTACTGGACGAAAATCCTCATACCATTAGCCAAACAGAAAAATAAATACTCAGAAGTAGTTTTCTTCTTCTCACTCATGGTACTGCAAGTAATATTTTGCAAACAAGTGCCAACTGTGTTTATACAAGTGCTTTACAAATTTTAGGGAAAAGGTATGCTCACCCTTTTATTTACCACTACTGTACCTGTCAGGTTGTGCCATTTTATTTTAAAAACAATATAGTCACCAAAGCTGATTTAAGAAGTATTTTACCATTGTTTTTTTTTGTTTTTTTTTTTTATAAAAAGAAAAGACTGAAACTATAACCTAAATAGTATATTCAAACTTTTGTAGTTGTTATGTCTGATCCAACAGTCCTTATAAAAGCTAAAGGTATGCAATTTATTACACAAAGAAGCAATTACTTGCATGTCAAATTTTCTACAGAATCAATCTTGGCATATCTAAAAATCAAACACTGTATAAAGCTACATGAGTAAGAACTGAAAATGGCTTCATACCTACTCTGCATACAATTAAAAACTCAATAAAAAGAAAAGAAAGAAAGAAACAAATTAATGCCCTCACCTTTTTTGCCATAAAACAGACAGTCTAAAGGTTATGTTTTCTTGTAATACTGAGACTTAAAGTTTGGTCTGGTAAGCAGGCTTGTTTATTGCTTCCAGCTTCTGTAAAGAAGTTGTCAAGTCAGTGTATTAAATTCAATTTATAACAATTTGAATAATTCTAGGAATAAAAGCTTGCATTTCTTTATACATGTTTTTTACAGTCTGAAAATTAACTAAGTCTATAAATTGTAATGCTTTTTATTTTAAGAATAATACATTTGTTTGACCTGTGTAACTGGAATTACAAATTACTCTCATGGCTCATTTCTGAAGTATGAATAGTGGTTGTATCGTACATTTAAAAGCATTACCCCTAACCTCTACATATTAATACATGTATGAGAGAATCAGTGAACAGTAGAACAAATGGAGTGATTTATATTTTTCCTAAGAAAAAAATACTCCTTGAAAATTTGGTATATTAATATAGAATTAAAAATGTATTATATACTGTAGTTATAGTTAATTATTCAGGACAAGCTTGGTGGTTTGCATTACTTTTCTTCACGAATCCAGGTCATTTTGCTTTATAATCCCAGGCAGGCACTGATTAGATTGTTTTTTTTTTTTTAACCCAACAGTAAATGACAAACATGTCAGAGCTATAAACATATAGTCCTCTGGCAGACATGCATTTCCTCTCTTGGATAGTTTGTGGAAATATATTAGTCACTGGGGAAAAGAAAAACAAAACAAAAGAAACTATAGGACCATGAACATAACGACTCACACCCTGAAAGATATGACGGCACTGTTGATAGGAATTTATGATCCACCATTCAGAATCCGATAGCAAGAATGTCCAATTCATGAAAACAAATGTGTCCTTACACGTAGCAGTCCATTGGAAATTCCTTCTTTAACAAATAAAAACAAAGACATGTCAAACTCTGTGTATATTAGACACATTAGACGCCAACATCCTGAACAGCTTCCAACGCATGCCTGTAGTTCGTTTCCTGAAGGCAACTGGAGCAGGATGCAAAGCAGGAAGGAAACCGACTTAATACCAGGTGTAGCAACAGAGCCACGTAAACAAGTCTGAGTAAAGAGATTAGAGAGTAAATCAAACAGATCACCAGTTAAAAATGATTAAAGTCATGAAACTGCAAAACACTAATAAAATGATTTGAAAGTGGATCAGGTTGATTCTAGTTAAACTTCCCTTTCAGAGGTAACAGTCCAACCAGTTCTAACATGTAAAAATATTTCAATGATAACATGTACTGTACACACGTTTACTCACCCTTTATGTAGCCAAATATTTTTGGAACAGAACGTGCAGTTTAAATAAAGCCATCCAGGCACAATAAATTAAACCTCTACAACATAAAAGCACTAAAGATTACAGATTAGTAAAAAAAAAAGAAAAGAAAAAGACTGGTCAAATTAAAAAATTTATTTTATCCATATTCTGCTCAGGACCACCATTATCCAGTCCATTCTTTTAGAAAAAAATTTTATGAAAACAGTATAAATATATCTTTTAGTCAGATGTTTACAATTTTCATCGTAGTGGGACAAAACAGCAACATCTTCCTTACCTTTCGTGCCTTACCCTAAAGCAGTTGACATGTGTATGACATGACAACAACATGTCAATAAGGGCACCCTTTTGGAGGAATCTTTGCTGCGATCAGGCTTTCTACCGAAACAAATTTGCTGTCAACTCAGAAACCTCCCCAGCAGATTCATATTTTAGGCAATTCAAATCGTAACAGAAAACACGGCTGAACGATTTTTCACAAATATTAAATATACATTTATTTTCCCCAACATATACTGCAAATGTATATTCATTCTAAAATATTCTTTGTATTAGATGTTTCATTTTAGGGTTTCATTGTTTTCTTGACCTTCAAAGCTTGTTTGTCCACAGTCCTTCCTCTCTGGACTTAAATGTTAAAGCTGTGGGGGAAAAGTGTTTACTTCTACTCCAATTCATAAGCCTGCATGCATGCATTACCTTTTGTTAAATTGCAATTATATTGAAAATGCAATCAACTGCAAACCCCTAACAGAAACTAAATTATGTTTACGGTTATAAATTTAAAATAAAATGTGGTCAAGGTTATTTTGGTCGTGGGAGGGACCTTGAATCTGACAAAGGCCAGTACAATTTTCCCATTTATGGATTAAAGCTTAGGTTTTGTAGTTTTTTAATAATCTACAAAAAAAAAGGCACAGTTATTAAGTTATTGCTAAATTATGATTTTAATAAAACAAGATTAATAAAAACACCAGCAACCAGTGTTCACACTGCAGGTATTAATGCTCATTTTCAAATTGTTGTCAGATCAAACTTTTTTGTGAGTTCACATGACTGTCTCAAATTGTCCCTAAAGAGTCCTGCATGCGCAGAAAAATAAAAACAAGTCACATCAAACGACGCTCAGAGCAACAGTGACCGGCGTTCACAGAAGAAAAACAACATGACATGTCAGAAGTCAGTGTGTGTTGGTGGATTTCAAAGCTCTTATGCAGTGGAAGTAGCTGGATGACAGTAGATTATGGAAAAAAAAGGAGACTGAGGATAAAGAAAGCTTAACGTTTAATTAAGGCTTTTGGAGGAGTAGTGGCAGCAACATCTCCAAAGAGAACTGTGCAGGTGCAGCATCATAGGCAGCTGACAGGTTAGGGTATGCTCCCTCAAGTTTTTTTTTTTGCATCGTTGTATCCTCCCAAATACTTACCAATTACAATTTTTTTACCCCTTCATTGTATACTTTTCATACTGTTCTCCGTGTTTGTATAATCTTTTTTGCACTGTCAGTACAGAGGGATGTCATCCTCATACTAATTCCGATATCGGTCACTTGGCTGTTGAGACCGCAGTCAGATTCCAAAAGATCTGACCTGTAATCGCTACCAGGTGTGATATGGCTGAAAGATTTATCATGATATAAAGCCTTTTATATCACTCGATATCAAGACTTACTCTTTAGTATTTTGTTTACTTATTTAAAATAAGGAAATATCCATAATTTATAGACTTTAACCTTTGAAGGAAAAAAAAAAAAAAAAAAAAAGAGAGACCAAGAAGAGACCATAGAGACTTGCTTGGATTGCCCTAGAGAGGCTGAGAGGCTAAATCCCATACACTGCTAAAATCCCCCAGAATACCATGTGGTTCTTAATGGGAGTTCATTGGAAATATTGAACAGTTTAATACGACATATTTTTCATAGATACAGATCGGGTGTCTATTGCACTGTATAATGATTTATTGCTGAGCCCATTATGCGAAGTAAACTGCTTAAATTGTAACCATAACCATATCAAAGTTCTCTATTTTGGGTATCTGGGGACCGTTTTAAAAATCACCTTTTAGGAGCCACAAAATAGGCAAGGTATAAAGAACACTGTGCTGGGTAATACATTCTGTGCACAATTTGTTCCATGTGGGATGTCTAAAATGACAATCTAGTGGCAATCAGAGCATGAATTCCCATGGGAACTAATTTGATCTTATTTGCTGAGAACTCAACATCTATTTAATGCTTCTGAATGCATCACTTCTTCCCCTTTCTCTTCCCTGTCCATATGGAAAATCCAGGAGCATACAGACTGTTTACTTGGGTGGTAGAGGAAGCATGGTAAAACATTAAGTTTTGTGAAGCTTTCAGTGTCAGATTTCGAATTAAAAGACATACCATGTGTTTGATAGGGGCAAAGCTTTAGATAGAGCCGATAAAGAAGTTAAATAAACTTAATTTTTAGGAAAGGGGATTATTGGTCACTTCCATCATAACTGCTCAGTCTTACAGTATGGTCTGGTAGCTAATCTGACAAATGGATTATACATTTTATTTCTACCATTTCTTCAAAGGGTTTCTGATCCACCATTCAATGGTTAGAATATGGATAAAAATAATTACCCATATTGAGAAACGTTACAAGGATAGATGACCTAAGGTTTGGTAGGGCTGGAGGAAAGTGGATACACCCCCTAGCTCTAATTTCAAGCCCTAAATGTTGCTGTTAGTGGGACAGGAGTACATCATGGACGCCCATCAGAGAACTGTAGCCTGCCAGGCTGACCGCACCAGATCTTGGGAGAGAAAACATCATCTGGCCTCTGTCTGTGCCGGAGGTAGGATAAAACAGCTGTAGGGCTAAATTAGAATAGCTTTTTAAAAAAGCCACCTAAAAACCTTTTAAAATCATTCCAATGTCATCTTCAAACTACTTTGTCAACATTTTCTTCAGTAAAAAAAAAAAAAAAAAAAAATGCATGACACTTTGGTATTCTATTCTATGGTCTTATAATTTGCATATTTATTACACTAGAAATTGTCAGCAACACAGGATTTTGAGATTTCAGGTTCAATGGTTGATTGTATTTTTGAAATAAGGTTTGTATTGTCTCTTAGGGGTGGCACGCATCTTATGTATATGCATACGTAAATATTCAGTTGTTTACATACCAGAACATCAACTCACAGCAAAGGGCGTCACAATACCTAGGGAAGGTTATGAATCCCAGTCGTGGCTTCAATTCCAGGGTGTGTGGGTAGTAGTTAGTTGCTAGTAGTAGCGCTAAGGGCTAGTGGTGGATGTAGGGTATGCTTTGGGATTGGCCCAATGTCTTTGACAGTTATCCGTCGTAGGATTAAATCTGTTAATGGAATAGTCTGTATTTAGACTTCTTACAATGGTCCATGTGTTAAACACTAAAATGGTGTTTATCATATTCTACCAAAAGCATAAGAGGCAGTGCACTGCTCGCTGTGGGATTGGGCCAAGTGTTTATAAAAACTTATGTCATTTACAATTTGGTGTTCAATTTCCATTCTATAAATGCATTATTGTTGACGAGGAGCCCCGGGGTTCTCTATAACCATTACTCTGCCTTATTTGGATTAAAGTGTTACAGTCCAGGGATCTACAACCTGTGGCTCTGGACACTCTTCCTTTTTGCAAAAAGATGAAGAGCCAGCTGATTTATATGCAAATGCAGGTTAGTCTGCTTGTTAGGATTCTCTGCATTGACAAGATGTGTTGAATTTTCAAATAAATTGACTCTAAAGATAATGAATATATTGTTTGATCTATAGGAGGGATGTATATTTTCTTAAACACAATTTAACAGGTGGCTAGGGCATCTGTGTTAGATGCCTCCTGCTCACCTCGGGAGGTGTTCCAGGTGTGTCCTATTGGGAGGAGGTCTCGTAGAAGGCCGAGGACAAGCTGGAGGGACCATGTCTCTGAGCTGGCCTGGTGTCAGCTTGTGGCCGCCCAGAGCAGCTGTAGGAGGTGTGTGTGGATCGGGAAGTCTGGGCATCTCTGCTTAGGCTGCTGCCTCTGCGACCCAGCCCCAGAGAAAGTGGAGGGAGGGAGGGAGGGATGGATGTGGAAATTAATACCCTGGCTAAAAAAAGCAGCTCTTTACAACAATGCTAAAACTGGCCCCACTTGGATAAAGACAGGTGAGCTAACAGGTGATATTTTTTTTTTTGTGCCAATGTGATTTCTTAAAACTACAAGCAAAGAAACAAACGCACATATACCACCTTCACCACCACCAAGACACACAAAAGCAATCACCTACCTCATACACACAAGTCAAGCAGCTGAATACCTAAAATGTTCATGACTAAACTACACTTCCTTTGAGAGGAATGTCTGAGGCCTCAAAACAACCAGTTGCATAGCAACATGTATGGCTGCAGAAAATGACTGAATCACAAGGCAGTGAATACAAAGCACAGTGCTGAAAAACACACAGAGGGGAAAACATGTACAATATTCCCTCAAGGCAAGAAAGGACATTCTTTTCATTCAAATAAGAGGGCTGCACACTTCCTTTCCTTGCAGTTGAACATGTGATTCATGCACACAAAACACAGATGGTCTTCATGCATATTGTCTAGCACTGCTTACAGCTTAATGGAAATTTCCAACTTTACAAGCTTTTGTGTGCATGGTTAATGAAAACAGCTGACACAGTGACAACAGTAATGTCATTAAACTAGGGGGCTTGTTTCTTTTTTATAATTTATGATCTGGTCTACTGTGAAATAAATACATATAATACAGATTTCAATGAACTAGGTCTACACACAGAAAACAAACACATATCCCTGAGCACAATAAAACCCTGTTAAGCTGGTCACATTTGCCCAGATATAACAGGCTCTCTTATTTGTTATTTTATGAACCAAGAGTGATAGTCTAACCAATAAGGGAGCTGGTTACATCTGAAGAGCAACTGTGATTGATTTAACTGGTTGTCAGTGCTCAGGGACCAGAAGTTTCACTGAAAAGGTAAACTGAGCGGGTAAAGAAAAAAGAAAATGTAATTTCAAGGATTTGAAAATGAAAATGGAATCATGAATTCTTAAATGTGTGATTAGGAAACTTATTTAAAATCAGAACTATAAATTCCGTTTTTAAAATCTTCATTTAGAGATGAAATACATTTAAAAATTTCAGGATTTAATAATGGATAAATGCAATTTACATTTTGTGTAATTAGAAAATGCTTTAAATTGGATGTTAAATTGCATGATTTAAACGTTATATTTAAAATGACTGTTTTTTTCTTTTTCAGTCACTCTCTAGGGGTTGCTCTTACTTTAATACTGTGCCCCAGCAGGGACAGAGCTGCACCAAACGTGCTCCTGTTGGACTGAAACAAATTTGAAGTGCTATCAATTTGAAAAGAAAATGGTGAAGATGAAGGAGCTAGTTGTAATTTGAGTATATAGTGCCTATGTTCTATAAATCATATGTCAAGGCAAGTCAGAATCAGCTCTACCCATATCAACTCAAAGTTTTAGACTTTCAGGAATTCCAGAAAAGGCTAAAGACTTCAAATGTTTAAGAGTTAAAGCTACCAAGTATTCTATAAATATTTTATTTTTGTATTCACTGTTGCCCTTTTGTGAAAATATTCAGATTCTTCTGGCCACGTGATTTCTCTGCATCTCAACAGTTACCTATATGGATAACTGCAACCTGAAAACCAAAACAACTTTCATTACGAAAGATGAAATTCATTCAAGCAAAATGTAAACCACTCATAGATTTAGATTAAAAGTAAGAGCTTAATATTACCAATATCTTTCTTCTGATTGGAACCAACAACATTTCACAGTCAGAAACTTGACTCAATCTGAATCTGTGGAGGCCTACAATCTGAGAGAGTTTAAGCATGACAATACACGTCTACACGTGAAAAGCTGGTCAGCAAATCTATGAAGGATTTAATACTTGGAAGGTCTTAAACAGATAAACAAACAATGCAAGTCATATTCAACACTTTCTACGTCGCCGATAAGGTTTGATTTCCTATGGGGAGAAGTCCATCACATTCCTATAAAGAATGAGCTTTTTAGTTGAATATAATTACCCTCAGTATTTAATCTACCAGAGATATGAATCATTTTTGGCTGAACTGTAACAATTCCCATGCCCTGTAAGTACTGAGGTCAGCAGCCAGTTCACACATGTTAAATCTTTAATGAGGCTCAGAAGGGGTCATTAGGTTTCTGCAGTACTATTGATCAAAAATCTCAGAACAGATTTTGTACATCCAAAGAAAAGGTATCTTTACAAATGTCGCGCAAAATCAATTGACCTTTGCCCCCATACGTGAACAACCCTTTTTATTTTTGCTTTAGAAAAAGAAATGTTTTGTAAAAAAAAATAAAAAAAGATGTGCAAAATTAGTCCACAATACTATAAATACTGGGGTGCATATAAAGTGCAGTTTAGCTGTGAAAGTGGAAAGCCAAATGAGGAGAGTAATATGCAATCCAGATTCCCTTTAAATCAGTGTTTTTTTCCTAATTAATCAGATTTACAAATCATACTGCATCAATCTTTAGGGAAATAATACAGCTTAAATTACAAAGTACATAAAACTTTACAACTTGACAAGACAGATTACATTTACATTACTATTTGAATATGGGTTGTGAATACACTAAATGACTTTCTGACAGAAAGCACATCTAACTTCAACCCAATTCTATCATCTTGATGAGTCTCCCATTATGGCCCATCCCGCAAATCAGAAGAGTACCGACGCTGCATGAAGCAGCCAATGGCAGAGCATGAGGAAATGGTCTTGGAAGCCTGTCAGCCTGGGAGCAGTGAATGACCATATATGGTAAAATCTGCAGTCAGCAGGAATGGGCGGCAAAGGCGGCAGCAAGTGAGCAATACAGAGGTCTTTAAACACAAACTGACCATAGTGTTGTGAAAGACCTGGGAAATAATGTAAATCCAAAAGTTTTATGCACAGAAAGAATGAAGCTTTGTTAGGACTTAAGGTGGTGTGAAAGAGCATAAATATTGTGTCACCGTGCAAACAACCTGGGATTACGAAATGCTAAGACTGACGAGAGGATGAATGGATCCTTGAGGGACTGAATCCAAATCAAATATACTGTACATTTGATCAAGCTCTGTGCTTATTGGATATCAGTGGGCACACAGCTTTTTTCAGCAAAAAGAAACAGTTCAAAAGTTTCCAATGAACGTATAAATCACTGTCAATTTTTTTTTTTCCACAGACTTCAGAGAATTAATAATCTCCCTATAGTCCTGCATTACAGAGAGAAAGAGAGAGAAGGAGAGATCACCAGATACTTGCTAGTTGCCATCACTCCCACAATTCCCTTCATATGGAAATCAGGGAATAAATTAGCTGGTGTTAAGCTAGGAATGAGAAACACAGATTCAAAGTATGAGGGGCAGGAAAGAAATCTGTTTAGGTAGACATCTGATCCCATACTCTATATATCCTTGGGTTCTGACAGGATGAAATTGCAATAATCATGACTGTGCTGAGTCAGGGGAGTCTGCTGCTTTAACCCACATTCTAGGGAGTCAGACAAAGAGCTCTCCCCATCACAAAATGAAGCCTAGACTTCAAGTTGGCTTGAAAACCTGCAAGAGCCTCTAAATTATTGATGACGCTCTCAAATTTTTAATAAAAAGATTTATGAGAACACAGGGAACTAGAGAGACATTTCTGCAAACTCCTATTGTTAGATCACTATAACAATGACTAGCATAATTGTGAAGGGGGAAAGGGCATGACCATACTTCTCCTTGCAAATTAAACCCCCAGCCCCTCCTCCCAATACTAAAATTCAGTAATGACAAAGGGCTTCAGTGGGAGTAAGTGCAGGACAAAGGCCCAAAGCAGCTGGCTGCCCACAGAGACATACAGCTACACAGCGCAAGCAGATGGGCAAAGAGAACAGATGTATCCCTGGATCAGAGATGGGACCAGGGTTAGAGGATTGCAGTAGTGTAAGGACTAAAATAAAATGAAACCCAAATTACTCAAACTTCCTTTAGCAAAGGTTAATCCCATGCATCCAACAGTTGCAATCAATATCTCCAAAATAAATCCAAAGCCTTTGGCCATAAAAAGTTACTTACATCAAAAGTATAATTTTGTTAAAATAAGATTAGATTCCTTGGTCTACAGACGTACGTCTACAGACTTACACCATATGTTATATTATAACTGATAGATGTATTTAACAATAATACTAACAATAACTTTTGAAATTTACTGATCCCACATTGGAGACTGTGGTGATCAAACCGGGTACTTGCAACCTTCTCAGAGCACAAGTGCTCTGCTCTAACCCACTAGGCCACTACTCCCCCATTTGCAGTTGTACACAAGNAGGTTAATCCCATGAATCCAACAGTTGCAATCAATATCTCCAAAATAAATCCAAAGCCTTTTGGCCATAAAAAGTTACTTACATCAAAAGTATAATTTTGTTAAAATAAGATTAGATTCCTTGGTCTACAGACGTACGTCTACAGACTTACACCATATGTTATATTATAACTGATAGATGTATTTAACAATAATACTAACAATAACTTTTGAAATTTACTGATCCCACATTGGAGACTGTGGTGATCAAACCGGGTACTTGCAACCTTCTCAGAGCACAAGTGCTCTGCTCTAACCCACTAGGCCACTACTCCCCCATTTGCAGTTGTACACAAGACAGAATAATAATGTCCACAAAATAAAGAAGAGAAATGCCGGCCTGACTATAGTTAAGCAGGTTTCCACAAGCAGACTAAATCCGGGTTGATCAATAAGTTTTCAAAAAGCAATGTTCCAGAATTGTGCCGCTGTGTTTACTTGGACAAGGCAGTCAACTGGAGAAGCAATTGAGAGTCTGTCTACAAGAAGAGGCAGAACAGACTGTGCTCCTTAATGAAGTTTAGGAACCTCAGTGTTTGGGGTAAATGACTTCTGCTGCGTTCCAACCAGGCGCGTTCTGGGCGTCAAAGCGTCTGGTTTACATGCAAAGTCTATGGGGCGCAGCGTCAAGGAGTCCAGCGGCACTTGAGAGCAGCGCATTTCGGGTGTTCTGGCGTCGGACTGTCCGAGCATCCGAACGTTTGATTTCAGTGAATTGAACTTTCTGGATGCAGGAGCATCAACCAATCAGAAAAAAACTGATCCATGAGTTTTTTTGCAGGAGATAGACACTAAAACATTTTTTTTATGAACTATGGCGGAAAAAAAGTTTATACATACCAAAATTAACAAAAATTTTTAAAACCTGCCGACAAAAAAAAAAAAAAAAATTGTATGTTCTGGTACTTAGTTTTTACTACGAACCTTACAAACTATTTATATTCACTTCCAGTCGCTACTAACGGCAGCGGAAATGAACAACAAGCTGCCTCTCAGCGGTGCGCTGGAGGTCTGGTGCACAGAAAAAGAACGGCATATTTTAGAAGTAACTGAATGCACAGGTGAAGTTTGGAGGTGGACTTAATAGTTTGAAAATGTGTTAAAACTATTTTTCTAATAAATAAAGCCAAGCTGTTCTCTAGCTTCTAGCTAAAGAACAGAACAGATGAATAACTAGAGTGCCCAGCATCCAGAGCATCGAAGCGTCAAAGCAGCTTGAGCACAGTTTGAACTGGCATATGACCCAGCGCCCACATTTCTGCATTTGCGCTTATTTGTTGTCCATTACGCCTTTGGTGTGAACACTGCACTAAAGCTCAACAAGCTGACTGAGAAGGCTTCTCTTTTGCAGAAACTTTTCTAGAACCTCTGGAGATGATTAAGTAAAGAAGAATCCTTCACAAAATGAAAATTTTGGACGTGAGCATCTTCAAAAAATTGTTAAACGATAGACTGTCTCCAGATTCTTCAGATTGGGTGAAAGAGGGGCTGCTGCAAAAGATAGGCTTGACTACAGCTATTAAACGAAAACGGCTCATTAAAATAAATAACATTTTAAAAAAGACCAAGTTACAAGTATTTATTTTCCTCAGGATCAATCAAGTTATTTTGAATTTTAATTAATTTTAATAATAAAAATTTAAAGTTTATGGGAGGAAAAAATAAAGTATGACAAAAAATAAATAAATAAATTGCATAGCCAACCAGAAAAATAGCAGCATTTAGACATTTGTGAAGCAAAGCATCATAAAGGAAACAAAAGACATGGACCCTGAATGGAATCACAGCTGAAATAGCAACTACACAGAGATATATCCAGAAGAAGGCAAGTACCATAAGTTGAAACCACTCTAGGACCAGAGATAAAACCAGAGGAGACTTTACTGGGGTTAAAGAGCAAAGACTGAGTCATGCTTGGCAATCTGCTTTGAAAGTGAGCTGCTCACGACTGCAGCATCTATACTCTGTGCGGCCTTTCTCCCCCATTCTCGCTGGCCTGGGGTGGCGTGTAGACCACAAAAGGCAACCTGACAAGAGCACAGGAGGAACTAGACAACTCAGCCGTTTGGTTTTTTCAAAACCTCTCCATGCCCTCCAAGCGCGACAGTCACTTCTTTGCACAAGCTTTTCAACAATCTGTAGATAGTGAGCTTATTTATGGGCCAAGTCATAGGAGGTCTCTGGATTTTTGCATCTGTGAACCCTCGCCTGTAGGAGGTGTTACACTCTCACCCTGTTTCCACCTGGATCTGTCTTTGTAATGACAAAGTATCCTAGGTGCTTAGTGTGGAAATTCTGTCCGCACAGATGCTGTGCGGACAGAATTACGCTTAATGTGTATGCAGACCTAATGTACGTTTTCAGCATAAACCAAGCCTTAAGGGGTCATAGAATGCAAAAAAAAGTTTACATTGGCATAGATGAATAACGATAGTTCAGTGGGTAAAATGGACGTACAGAGAAGTTCAAACCCCATGGACACCTCCTTTCTCTGCAAATCTCACAATTCTGAAGTTCCATTATAAAACAGGCGAATCCAAACGAAGAACCAAATTGACATCAATTCTGGGATGTTGCCTTATTTGGTTTTCGCCTGTACTTTTGTCACACCCCAATAGTGACATAAAGACCAACGCACAGTTTCACGGCCCAAGAACATGAATAAACCCGCGAGACACCAGTTTTGCTTTTTACCGGTAGCTTACAGTTGGGTTTACTTCTACAAGAATTAAAAACCACGGAGTTTCTTTATTGAAAATGAGCCTGAACCACGGGCAGAAATGCAGTGTTCCAGGCTGCATGGAGAAAGGGGAAACTTTTCAGTCTTCCCAAGGATACGAGACTCGACAGGCATTGATTATTATTGTGTATCAGAAGATCCCTGCAAAGCTTAATGCTCAGCTGTTCATTTGCTCTGATGGGCCGGTGACTGGACCGGACCGGACAACGCATCCGAACCGAGCCATCAGCTCCGGAGCGAACAAACCTGACCTAATAACTGTATGCTTCCCCCGCCTGCCTTACCGTGCTTCCTTCCACCTGCCCAGTAAGGCAGGAAGCAGGGGGCCACGGCTACAGTCACCGGGTCAGGTTCAATCACTCCCTCCCCAGCCCGCCGGAGTTCCCGGACCAGCCCGGCTGATGGCTCGGTTCTACTGCACTGTAGTCGACCAAAATCCCGCATGATTTTGAAAATCCTACCGGACTTTTTTTTTTTTTTTACGGTATAAAACTAGGACATGTCTTGGGAAAAAAAAAAGAGGATGTCTGGTCACCCTACCATATCAACAATTTGATGTTTCAGTGAGTGAGTGCTTGTTGCTATGATGACTCTTTGCTCAGCAGCTTCGCTCTTTGTAAACCAACCAATCAGAGCACAGCTCATTTAAATATTCATGAGCATACCATAAAAAGGAAGGAAACCTGTCGTTTCATTCTAGGGCTTTAAACCAGTCTTGCATTAGGGCTCATAGAACAACAAATATGCCATTTTCAGCCAAACCAGTGTTACACACCCTATTCAGAGACCTTAAGGACCAGCACCAAATACCATATATAATCATTTTATGACCAATTTAAAACAACTGGCATGTTACCTGATGGTCCAAAGTTCTCTTTAAATGTAGGGCAGTCCACACTGCCAAAAGTATCAAAATCAGTTTTAATGACCATCACTGTTCTTGTCTGGTCAGCAATAATAAACGTCAGACTCTATGGGGTACGAGAGACACTAGACCAACTATTAAAGCAATCTGGATTTCCTTAAAATGTCAGCAGATAGAAGTTGATCTCTTGCCATGCTGCATTGATGTTGTAATTCATGTAAATGAGCTCCACCCAAGCACAGCAAATACTGTACAGTGTATGAATATGCTCCAGAGGGAGCAAAAGACAGTACCCTCACAGAAAATCTTTATCATAAAGACAACATCTGACAAAACCAAAGTAGTCATTGTAATACTTGTCAGTCAGGGGAGCAGTTACGGGTGTGAAGAAATAGGAAGAGCAGCAGGGAGAAATCATGGAGCCTAGGAGTGAGAAAAGAGGCTTTTTGGGTAACAATGACCACACAAAGTCTGAAGAAACAAAACATGTTGGTGTAAAAAACAAATAGAAGCTTCTGAAACATAGCCTGAGACACACAAACCTTGCAGCTGCTCGCCTACAGTAGCAGCCATTCAAAATAGCCCTTCCTAGTCAAACGCCAGCCGAATGGCAGCCCACTTCCCTGCAACTCCCAGCAAAATCCCCTCCAACTTCCAGCCACTTAGGTGACTTCCTCCTTCTTCTGGATGTTTATATATCTTTTTAATCTGACTCCACCATTTCACTACATTGCAGGGTCTGACCAGGAGATTGGTCGCTTCTCTTTAGATGTTAATGTCCACAAATCATGACAAAATGTTTTAGTACAAAGATTGTTGTTTAAAAAGGAATCGTAGGGGACCAGCCAAGCGCCAATCAAGGAAAGTAGGGGAATTGAAAATGCAGTCCACCAATTATATGCCACCTTCTTAAGCTGACCAGGCAGAAACAAAAAGCATCTTTGGAGGTACTTTTCAAATGAGGCAGAGTGTATGATGCCTTTATGCCAGCTGCACTAATGCTACAAGCTAAAGCTACAAGGCTGGTCTGCAGCATAGCCCACGTGCACAAATGTGCAGATGGGACTACCTTTCAATCAATGATACCTGTATAATCAAGTAGCCATGTGCTCACTGGCCGACACATTTCAAAAACCTACTTCGAGTCAAACAATGCCTTCAAATAAGCAGCAGGTATGCCTCATCCCAATATGCAGATGCTGCCAGGTGAGATTTCACATAGAAAACTAAACACAAAATTAACAATTGTAATACCTGAAACTGAGTGGTTTCGATCTTTAATTAGCAAATGTAGGACTAAAACAAAATTATTTCTCTCAACATTTAATGTTTTTTGCAGTTTTTCCCTCAGTTTGTGCTCTGCCGACTTGCTCGTACTTTTTTCATGGCGTCTCTCATACAAAGATCCAATAGTCGTCCCTCACCAGTAAAATAGCAAACTCACAGGCAAATGAAAGCATAGAGTCGCACACTTAGGATAGGCAAGCATAACAAAATAAAATAATTGCTGGAGGGAATCATAGGTAGAGACTTCTATTTAAGACATTATTTTTATTAGTGTTATCTTATGTCTACCATTTTGCCAAGAAGGAAAATTACATATGTATATTACATATGACTTATTTTCCCCTGAGGAAATGATTCTTCATTATTAATTAATATTAAGTTTTAATATTATATTGTACATAATTTAGTTTGCGCCCAAAATTAAAAAGAAAAAAAAAATCTTTGCCTTAACAAAAAAATCTATAGAATTAAATCTATATGGGGTTGCTTTTGCTAGACAATTTACTTAAATTTGGATGTTTTACTTACATTTATTTTATTCAATTTGTGCTTTAGCAGAATGCATTCCACAGAGTTCAGCTTTATAGTACTAATCTACTGGACTGCAGTCTAGTCATGTCGTTTGAAGGAACAGTCTTGTTCCACTTTTGAGAGCTGCATTTTCTGCTGACGCTAAACAGATATTACCAGATGGACTTACCTTTGCCCAAAAATCCCTTTCAGAAATACACAATAAAGGCTGAAAATGGTGCAAAAAAAGAAATAAATAAAATACACAAATTAGTTCCTAAACCCTCTTCTGTAATCAAATTTTAAAACCGGTTTAGTTGCTGTACACTGCAAACTGTAAGGTCATAAAACACTGACACACTTCTAAAAAGATGGTCTTCCCTTTTAGCTCCAGTTTCTCAATGAGCAGGGTGTTGAAATGAGTTGAATACGACATCTGAAGGACTAGTCTTTCCAGTCCATCAACCTAAATGCACGGCAATCTAAAAATTGAATAAAAATGTCAGCGATTGATTTTAACCTATTGGCTGGGGGGTTTACTCTGAGGTAGACATTAGCAAAAGCAAAGTTTGTCATCTGGCTGCACCTATGCTTTATTTTTCCTTGGCATGCTGAGGGCAACTAACACAAAGACAGATCAAGAAAGAAGGGAAGGGAAACGTGAAAGCACTGAGCCCACATCTAGCAGTAGCATGGATTGAATGAGGTGCTGAGAGGTGTAAGCTGTGTGATGACAGCCCTGAGGATCTAGTCCCCATGCCAAAACCTTCTCGTATGACATGGCAGTGTAGCACTGTATACTAATTACAGACTTGGGATAGATCTGTCCACAAGTTGCAGTGCTCATGTCACTCACTGTGTTTGGACATGCCACACTGTGAGTGACTGCCACTGGTGAAAAGAAACTAAAGAAAGAAAGAGGCTAAACAGTTAGCCACAATCAACTATAATGACATCCAAGAGCTTTATTAAATAGAAAAAAGGCCTGTTCAGATTTAATTTAATCTCTGCTGCACATTAATGAATCCTAACATGACAGCACATTTAAGGACAAAGGGCAAGTGCAGACTCAGTTACTTTGTTTACATCAAGACCTTCTTTAAAGGCAGTCTTGCCCAACAAAAGTCTAAATCGTAGGAGTGGTTCCTTATATGGAGAAAAGAATCAGGACGCTGTTAACTCCAGAGCTTTGAAATAGCTTCAGGTTTACACATAAGGGTGTGTCGGGCAGCCTAGAGGTAAACATTAATCCCAGACTACACCGACAGGATACATGAGCAGCACTGCTTGTAAGAGGTGGTGCTTTTCACAAATGACTGTTTTCTAAAACATTAAATTCGCCCCAAAACAACGGTGTGTCCAACCTAATCTGAAAATGATAAATAATAGTAATCCACCATTACAGCAGTCATTGGACAGGCCAATAAAATTTTAAACATGGATACTAAACATGAGTAAGACACTGGCCAAAATAATAAATTATTAGTTCATAGAGACCCAAATGGCTTTAACCTAGCCTGATAAACCAGATTAAATGTGTAATTTAGTCTGACCCGGATGAATGAGACATCAAAGATTGTTGATGAGAAAGACCCGTTGTCTTTCAAACCATGTCTGTGCCTATTGGCCAACGCTCTGACCAATGAGTGCAACTGACTGACATAGTAAGCGCAACAGAAAGCTGGTGGGGGAGTGTAAACAAACAGCATGTGATGTGAGCATTGGATAACTTGTTGAGATCATGGAGTTGGACTATTGTTGTCGTTGGTGCAAAAAAAAAAAAAAAAAGACATGCCAGTAGCCGGTGTACTACACCACTGTACACAACTTTTCTGAAGTTCAAATCAACCGTTGTCAGTTGCAGAAAGATTACAGAAAGTTGGAGTGACCGTTTTGATTACACCAAAATCCAATCAAGTCTGTCGAGCTTGTACAATGGTGTTAAGTAGACGCGAAAGAGATCCGCCAATTTATTGGAGGTGGATTGAAAACAAGGTTGAAGCAGGTGCCCCCACAGAATGAACAGCTGCTGAAAAGAGAGCTCGGGAGCCTACTCCCTAGTAAACAGAGAGACTTGAAGAAGCCCCGCCACAACACAAAAAAGCCAAGGATATCTCTCGCTCTTCCACAGATTATAGCCGAGATACGTTGTTGCCATCTTCCTTGTTGTGCTTTCTCCAGCGTCAAGCAGCTTTGTCGTCACGCCTTCAAAACCCTGTCCACTTTGCATCCAAAAAAAAAAAAAAAATCAAAACTTATGTGTGCGTTGTGATTGGCCCGCCAGTTCTAGGGCCTGGGGCACTGTTTGAGGACAGACCCACTCGCAGGCAAAAAATTATTTTGGCTAGATTTAACCCTCACCACCAAAGCCATTTTAATGTTAGAAGAGTGTTAGATAAAACTTCTGTCTTTGTGTTCGTATTTCTCAGAAATTATATTTGCCAGAAATGATATTTCCTTGCACAATATGCTGATATTCTTCTTGTACCAGAACTGGCTGTCTGTATCCACAATCTAATTCAACAGATTGAGGTATTCAGACAGCTTTCAGGTTATAAGCTGCTAGGAGGGCTCTGCAGAGGGTGGTTAAAGCTGTACATACTACAAGAGAAGGAGCCTTCCCTCCACCTCGGACCTCAACACATCAAGATGCAGGGACAGGCCACTCCGCATTAAAAAGGACTCCACCCATCCTGCATGCAGGCTGTTCAAGCCACTCTCCTCAGACAGACAGATGAGGAGCATCCAGAGCAAGACCAACAGGCTAATAAGCAGTTTTCACTTACAGCTGTTAAAACTGCTAACCACTTAATTTGGCTTCATTCACTAATCGCTCTGTTCTTAAATATTAAGCTTATTGAGCGGGGACCCCAATCCAAGGTTTGTACCACAAACATAAATATGTGAGATGATATGACAACAGAAAAACATCGGTGACTTTCCAAATCAGATGTGGCATTACTGGCCAGCCCACCTGCTTGGGTAGGCATTGAAAGAGCTTCAGTAGAAATGGAAATGTGCCAATTCATTTGTTAGGCAGAAGTCAAACTACAAATCCATAGAAAAATTGTCCATTCCTTAAACATACAACTGCCTGAAAACTTTTTAATATACACAAAACTGTCATATTGGACTCTAATAATTGGTAATAAATAATTTACAGCAGGAAAATCTGATGGAATTTCCAAATATGGGTGAGCAAAGGACTTCCGAAAAGGGGAAGATCTATATTATGATAACTTTTTAATGACATTTGAAGAACTCTAAAGTCTGGCATTTCTAAAAGGTGCTTTAATTATATGAGGCTAAGACAATTTAATTCAATAAAAAAAATAAATCATTTATGTGTGTTCTCTGTCTGTTATACCTTGAAAATCTAGTGATAAAAAAAAAAATTGGGAAAATAAGAATGTGTTTTAAAATGCAATGAAAATCCAGATCTTTCCTTTGAAAAAGTGAATTTCTTCCAATGCTGCATTTACAATTAACACAAACACATTTGGTATACATAGAAAAAAAAAAAAAAAAACCTACCTTATGAAGAGGGAGAACAAGAAAAGCTCCGCCACCGCTGGCCTCGATAATTATGGCAACAAACTTGGGGTTGACTGCACAGAAGGAGCTGTCCCATGTGACCCTTGAGACCCGAATGTCATCGTAACATTGGTCATTCTTCACCGCCTGGCCAAAGACATGACGGAATTTGCTCTGTCGTACAACTCGTCTCATATCTGCAAAGAGGGAGGACAATTTCATAAGCACAACCTGAAAAACTAATATTCACTTTCCTCACAAGTAAAAATGAAGTAATAAATTCTGAAAAGTAGCAGCTGTGTTGTGTTTTAGGCAGGATTGGGGTATTTGCAAGATTAGTGAGATGAGACGTTTCACCCTCAAACCTCAGTAAAGATTTTTAGCACAGGCTGAGAATATCAATATCAAAACTTTATATTCTGTTGTGAAAGTTTTTAATTACTCCTGCTTGCTTTTCCCGCAACAAGTCATTACTTTTGATGGCTTAAAGCAAACTAATATTGTGTAAATATTACCAAAAGCACAAGACACAAATTTAAAGATTAAAAAAACTCCCATTTCAGTATTTCACAGCTTTGATATGGTTTTTAAAAATGCATTTTACTGCTCATGTATTTCATTGGGTCAAGTACCAAGTATCTAAACTCTTAGAGCATTTATCAGTGGAACAGGACAGAGAGGGCCACTTCCAGGGAGTGATATGACATACCTAACCCAAACAAAAAAAAGACTTTGTGGCTGGTTCAGGAAAACTCTTAGCCTTAAACAACAATCTGCTGGAAGACAAGAGAGCTGTGGAAAACATGGTCATTCAAAAGGCTCAAGTCCCACTGCTCCCACTACAATAACAGAGCACATCAGAAGATAATGGAAAGTTGGCAGACATCAGATTATAAAGGGGGGAAAAAAAAAAAAAAAAAAAAAAAAAAAAAAAAAAAACACGTCCAACATCACCTACATCCTGCACTGGCACAACGTCCATAAATTACTTTTAGAAGCACCTTACGTTTTTTTTCTTCTTCATTATTATATGTTGATACTCTCTATACACACAATTCCAGTCTAAGTCATGACGAGCAAAACAATCCACAGGATGTGGGACATGCTTTGCAGCAATGCTTTGAAGCTTTTGTGGCTCCTTTTTCTGACAGAAAACATGGATTGCAACACAAGAAGCAAGTTGAGTCTGCTGGAAGGTGGGAGTGGCCAAACCGCTAACTCTCCCATAAAACAGAGTAAAGTCGTGTGGGATGGTAATTAAGTAATAGCATGGGGTGAGGCTTATTTTCTTACGCTAATATTTACTTATACAATGATATATCCATTGTAGTAGGTTTTTTTTAAACACAAACTGCAAGATTAGCAACAAAACCAGCCAGGAATATATCAAAACAGGTCAAAATCAATCGTTTTAAATTCCTTTTATTGTCAATACACCTTTTCTCTGATGTTTATAAACTTTATTGACACCTGTGTTGAAGGTGCAGTCTGACCGTCATCCATGTTCTGTATATGTACATAACGCAGTTCCTAGGAGGGCACGCCATTCTGCTCCATGAAGGTCAGACAGTTTCAGGAAATAACCTTGACCCAGGGACATTTATGCCTGGAGAAAACATGTTGGTGCCTGCATTACACCAAGTAGATGTGATGGTACAACTGCCTTCAGATCAGATTAAGGTGTGAATTCCTGTGTGAACAGGATAAACAGCTAGGCTTAAGAAAGGCCCAAAAAAAGAACATCTATGGAGAAGGAAGGTACCATAAAGTAATTCATTCGACTGATATTTCTCTCTGCACACGCTGTATATACGTCCAAATTTCGGAGGTTTTTAAAAAGCTCCAGATAAACTTACCTGCTTACTACTCAACTAAACCAGAGCCAGTGAGACAGGAAAAACTTGTCCTCAGTTTCCATAGTGGGTTGCTTTATAGAGTTCTACAGCTTGCAAGCAAAACACTTAATACATACAACTTCAGCAGATGAGCAATCCAAAGGAACAAAATACTCCAGTAAAGTAAACCACCAGACCGACCAGAGGTCAAAATAGGTTAGAATATTGTTTTAGCCGGAAGAACAGGGTATAACTATCTGGCTTCCTACTTTTACCAAGACACAACTTTTTTGGCAGATTTTTATTTTTATTTTTTTAAGAATTACCGAGACAGACAAATTTGATCTTCCATGCTTATGTATAGAGTTTATATAGAACATCAACAAGGCTGTTTTATATTAGCAGACTGAACACCATCACAAGTAGAACAAAATATCTATTGCCCTTTTTGATTATTTTGTTGTACTCCTGGCCTTTATTCACCTTTCAGGTTGGAAAGGGGCAGTAAGAGGCATTAAAGGTCCTTAAACATTTCCCAAAGCACAAGCTATCTAGCGTTTTAAGTTGGTCGTAGAGTACATGTAAAATGATGTGCTTTTACTTTAGTCTCTACTTTACTAGTTTGGGTCAACATAGTCCATTCTATGGTGGTACTGTACATACCTACTGTAAATCCTTTTCCTGCTTTAATATGATTTAATTAGACTTGACTGTCAACTGTTTTGTTATTGACAGTGTACTCATGGAAATAGGACACAGAAATATTAGTGATGAGGTGAAATTAAATCTCTGTGAATGAGACATACAAATCCTGATTATTAAAAAACTAGTAAGGGTTATTCAGAAATATTATATAGTAATAGATGGAGCTGGACAATACAGTCACCACTTTTATCTAAGCCTGGAAGTTAACTGCATTTGCAATAAAATAATTTACCAAAATGCAATTTTCAAATAGCAGAGAAACTCAATTTTGGCCACATTTTATTAAACAACAGTAATTCAATTAAAAAACACATCACTGTCTTACTCTAGGCCTTTAGGTGGCCAGAATACAGTTAAAGTGGGTTTTACCGCAGGGCTCGACTAATACAGGTTTTTAAAGACTGATGCCGTTCATTTTGACATCAGTATTTTCTGGACCAATTTTGAAGCTTATATTTTCCCTCATTTACATGATAAAAAATGTTCCACAAGTCTTTATGATAAGATCTTAATTGATCTTAATTGAATAAAATCATATTGCCAGCCTTAGGTGATTCGTGTGGAAAAGTATGTGTGCTGAACTTCACCATATTATAAATCAAGAAGTTGGTTGACAGGGCACAATCTCTCCACACTCTTCCACATTCTCGTTTTAAAATTTTAAAAATAACATTAGGAAAAACAACCACAGAAAAGTTTATATTTTTGAAGGTTATTAGCCATTTGCTTCCCCTTGCACCAGCACCAGCAAATACGTGCGTGCATTCACTGATTTATTAGTGCATTCATGCTTTGAAATCACATGAAGTCCATGCATTGCCACTCCTTCAATACCTTTGTTAATCCTTCCTTTAACTTGTTAAAGCTAGGGTTGCTAATCTTGTAGAGCTAAAAAGATATGAAAGTGACATCCTCCCATTTAAAGATTTCCCCACAAACTTGAAAGCAAATCTCACAGCAGAACTCAGCAAAGCAGAGGGGGGCCGACTCAGCCTTTTCTGTCAATACATTATGGTCTTCAACCTAATCACTTCATGACTCATTCCCCTGTAAATAAACTATATTATTATTGTAGCTTTCAAGGTAGCATGCTAGGTTAGCAATACCAACCATGAGGTTTTAGCATGTAATTTTCAGCAATACTAACCTCACAAGTTTTGCAAAAAGGTGTTGTGAAAGTTTTCGGCAATGGTCAAACCTGATGAGCGTGCACGCGGAGGAGGGGGGACAGAGATGAAGGCATGCGATTGTTTTTTTCCACTCAGATTGAAGTGCAGGGATTAGTCAGAGTTTTTAGAGGCTTGCAGCTCTCGTCTGATTTTTTTCATTCCTTTCACGGAATACATGATGTATTGAATACTGTCAGGATGGAAGGACCATTTCATTCAACAAAAAGTGTTTCTGAACAGTGTTACCAACCCCAACTTTTATGAATGTTTCTTTTGTGTTTAAACTGAGACTTGTATATGTCATCATTGTGTCATTTTTATCAAGTAAAATGAAAAAAAAAAACAATCGACTAATCACTCTTAGGTATATTATTACATATTAGCCGTATGTAATAACAAAACAAAAAAAAACAGCCAAACTAAATCAGATCTCTTCAAAGTTGTACTCTGGTATAAATGCTATGTTATATGGTTCCCATTAAAGCCTGTTTTTATATGCAAATAAATGGAGAATGTTAATTGCGCTGGTGCCCCTTTTTAGATAAATTTAAATGGAAAAGAAGGAGGTATAATTTCTATGGTAGAGCAAGACAGCTTTAAACCAAAGTTGTTGGTTTTGTTTTAGAAAGGGTGGCAGAATTAACCTGACAACAGCCAGATGCAATTCTCGTCCGCCTAGCTCCACTCACATACATCTGGGAAAACACCATAGGAATTGCCTTTACTGAAGGCTGGGCCTTATCAAAACTCCTTGCATATGATTGGATAAGCCACTTGTCTGTCATCTTTATTGACGTGCTATTT
>NW_015150783.1:369065-387449 GCF_000732505.1 Cyprinodon variegatus
GTTCGAAACACGCCCCATAATCACAGCTCTATGGAGCAGTATCAGACTCATATTCTGACTAGAATTGAGTCGGACTACGTCAGGCTACTTTAGGACTGCTCTGATTGAGAAAAAAAAAGGAAGAAGAAAGTACATCTCATTGAGTTACTACATGGGTGTTCTAATCTAGCTGTGCACCTACACTCATTTATTACGGTACTACAGGTAGACTCATGATGGATAAACTATTTCATGTTATCTTTATTTTTCCCCCTTCTGTTCCTTTAACTCAAACGTGATGTTCTTACCTTAGATACTCTCTTCTTGCTTCTGGTATTCTTTTAGTTTCACAACCTTTTTTGACTTGTGTCAAAGCTGAAGGTGCACACAAGGATAACAAAAAAGTACTTTTTGTTTAATAAAAGCTTGTTTATTTTTTTCAAACGGGTCCTCACAAAACAAAACTGATCCCAGGGTAAAATATTTTAATGTACCCCTTGCACCGCACTCACAGAAAACTAGGGGTACGAGTACCCCCGGTTGGGAATCACTTCTCTAGGACAGGAAGGGGTTTAGATAGTCAGAGAGTCCTCTATGGTCTGATTAAACAAGACCAAAAAGGGTAATGTTACTGGATTGGTTCACACTGGCGGGATATGCTACATAAACCAGATTCAAGCATGGTTAAGTGTTCAGAGGGTTTCTATGAAAGCAGCCCTTAGCTATTCCTGTTCAAAATTACAGCTGGAAAGCAATGAATGGTATGTCTGTTAAGCAATGAGCAGCAGGCTAGCAACCCATGCAGATAATCTGACTACTTAGCCAAAACCAACTCGTTATGCTTGTGTTACTCTATAAAAAGTAGAACTGGTAAGAATATTCTACATCATGTACATTTTGAGTTTTATATCATTGCTATGATACCAACACCACAAAGTGCTTACGTAACTGCTTAGCTAGACAGTTCCGAATTTTTAGAAAAGAAAAACTTTTGTCATTTAGTCTCTTTTTTTATTTTTCATTTAAAATGATGGCTGCACAGCAGTAGCCTGGGTGCCATTCCGAACTTAGTCCCGCCCACAAAGTTTGAGGTCGGGGAAGTTCGGTCTGGCTCTGCTCCATAGTAGCGCAAGTATTATCGCCCACTGTCAGGCGATCCAATCAAATTGTCAGGGCGGGCTTTATACGATGATGGACAGATGANGATCCAATCAAATTGTCAGGGCGGGCTTTATACGATGATGGACAGATGACCAACAGTAACGTAATCAACCACGTGACCAATGCGCGCTTGGGTGACAACAACAATGGCTGCCGCTGGAGAGTTTAGGTGAGCAGATTCTGCTATTAGGTCTGTTCTAGAAGATATCGACAGCAAATTAATTTTAAAAGAGGAACAGAGAAACGCGATCATGGCTCATCTTCTTATTATAGGCGTGCAACTGCACGCTTTGATTTTTGTGGACAACAACTATGCCTCGCTTAACATATGTCACGCACTCCATTGCTCTTATTGGTTGTAGGTCTATCCAATTGAGTGCAGAGGCATTTTTTTTCCTGGTTCGTTCGAAACACGCCGCATAATCACAGCTCTATGGAGCAGTATCAGACTCATATTCTGACTAGAATTGAGTCGGACTACGTCAGGCTAGCACAGCAGGGCTTCTGGACAACAAACACCCTACCCAAATATTCACTTCTAAAAATCATAGCTATAGTAATTTTAAGTCTGCTTTAGTCAGACATCAACTTAAGGCTTTACTGCTGACAATTCTAAGTGCTTTAATATCGTCATTGACAAACAGGTTAGAAATGCATTTGTAGACAACCTTTGGCACATTGAAATGTAGAAAGTTCCTAAATGCCACCTGTTTAAGAAAAGTTACTAAAAATATGGGCAGACCTTAACTTGCCGAGTGAGGCTCAATAAAAATGAGGATGTACATAGTTTGAACTGACCTAATAACCTGAAGGAGATTTGTGGGTCACTGCTGCCCAAGCCTGTGAGTTACATCCTGCCGATGTCATTGTACTACGGCACAAATCTGGAATTTGGGTCCCTTCTGTGTTAGTTTTTCACTGTCATCCTATATTATAATCTTTCATCAAAAAAGCCTACAGGGGGATGGGAAAGACTCTAGCCCCATCTGTTGCTGGGTTACAGGCAGGTTAAACATCGGACAGGTTGCCAGTTCCTCATACTTCAACTAATATTTACAAACACAAAATTTTAGCCCTTGGTATTTTTAACTTCTTGTTCCTGCACAGGAAAAACAGAGCCCTCATGTTCAGACATAAAAACATACACCAGATGAGGTCTGGGGGTTAAGTGTGAAACTGGCCACGCTTCAAGCTGCCCTCCCGCTTAACCACCCTCCCCTTCCTAAATTCAACTTTCTGCACTGTGAGACTTAAAACTAAATCTTAAACTTCTTATCCTGCTTAAGTCCCTATTTAGCAGGGATCACTTTATAGTAATACAAAACTAATCAAAACGAGCTAAGTTCTTGTTTCTTTGCCCTCTATAGCTTGTGCAGATGTGTCAAGTTGCAACTATATAAAAAGCCACGTCAGAACATCTGCCTGCTTACAGCTCAGATCCTAAAAACAAGCATCGAGTACAAAGCAGTTGCCTGCTCTTCCTGATCAGCCACCCCTCCAACCCCCCCTTCCCTCGCCCAATAAATCATCCACAAAGCAGCACCCAGTATCAACACATGTCAGTGGTTTTGGTTGGAAAGAACAATGCAAAAATGACTCTGCACCTGCCTGAACAGATATACTACTAAAGGTTTGGGGATAACAGATGATTCACCTTTTCACAAAGCAGAACTATAATGTGACAGATACTGACAAAACATGTACATACCTACAGTATACTTTTCCCTCTATTCTATTTACCAGGAAATGCATCTTATTTACAAGGATGCCCTGAAAATAACACAACAGTGAGGACAGCATTGAATGCAAACCAAACCGAGTATTATAAAGCAAAGGTTGCTAAATACTAAATAAAACTAAAGCCGGTCTAAGGACATATTCAACAGTGCAATAAAAGAAAAAAAATAAATGGTAGCTTGTTGAACCGTTTTGGATTTGAAATTGCAGACCACCGATGTATGACTAGCTTCTCTTTACACGCCTAGTGTCAAATAAAGGCCAATAGTGCCAGAAATCTAAAAAAAAACAACAACAACATTTGTTTCTTTGAATGTAGCCATGTTTTAACAGGGCTGAAAATTATTTGAAAAAAAAAAAAAAAAAAAAAAAAAAAACACAGGACAGGAAAAGTAGGATTGAATGCAACAAAGATATCAACCACAATCCCTTTCGCCTAATATAAATCTTCAAACCTCTTTAAGGTGTTTGCCACTAAGATTTAGATCTGAGGTATTAACATCAAGCACAGCAATATAAATATTACAATATTCCAAATATTAAATTTAAGCAGTCCTTTGCTATATATTTATTGGAGACGATACTGTGAATGGATATAGCTTGTAGCTCTTCTTTTTAGTTAAGCAACTAATTTAACACAAACTTTTAATTAACTGTGTAACAACAACAAAAATAAAACAACATAAAATCTACATCCACATTCCTTGTTTTAACAGAAAACAATGTGTGCACCAAGCATTGTGTTACTTTCCTTTCAACTTACTTTACATCATTTCTATTAAAAAAAACAACATTTCATCTTGACTGGTTTTCCTCCGTTAAAGGTCCTTTACAAACATGTAACAGAGATAAAATCTTAAACATGACTGGATGCCTACTAAGGTATGCCATACACCTCTTAAGAATGTTATCTGTGCCAAAGAGACAAAGCAGTTTTCCCCCCAGAGAACATGTTCTAGCAGAAGGATGTTTTGTTGTTTTAAACATAAAAACATTTATCACATATATGATGCATCAGTATCATATTAACAATTTTTACATGCGATATAAAGTCCTCTACAGGCCTTACATCAGTGTCATGGTGCAGTCCATGGGACTGAATCATCCATTACACCTTCAGCTTGGTTTTCCTTCACTTCCTGACCCACTTCTTCAGTCCACCAAGCCATAGGAAGACAGGCTGCTCACTTCTAAAGGCCTTGTGCTGCAATACAATCAGCGGAGCCTACAGTCTCTGAATTAGCCTGCAAATCCAAACACAGCTGTACTACTGTTGACCCCCGGCTGCTCTCCCAATCAGCCTTTGCCTCATTTGAAACTCACAGCCACTTTAAAAGAAAGGGGTTAGACTAAAACTGGTGGGATCTAGTAGCATTTTCTATGGTAATGAAACCAATCAAACTATCCTACAGTCAGGATAAAAGAAACATGTGAAACACTATAGCTGGAGGAGTTAAGGAGAACACCATGATAGCCTACGCTTTTCTTTCATTATCAATTTCTAAAAACTTCAAAGACAGAGAGGATTCCAAACCATACCCTTATGCAAAACAAAAGTCAAACTGGTTTCTCTTTAAACCCAGAGAGTAATAGGTCATTACAGGTGCTGAATTTAAGGGTACATTTTGAGATTATGTGAAACTGAACTAGAGACTAACATAGATCAATAATCTAAAAACAGCAGGCTCCCATTACCTCCAAGTAGAAAGAACAGTTCCGGTTACTCATTTTTAACAGTTTGATCCATTGAAATATGAACTGAAATAGTTTTATATTCTACCACCTATTACATTTTCCTGACTTTAGAAGCTCATCACCAGTCTTTGAATGACTACGTCAGATTTTAAGTGCCACGGTATGCAAAACTAACTTAAATGCAAATGTTACACCATAAACTTAGCTTGTTTTGGCCATCTGGTATCATCGAAATCAACTTGTTGTTTTTTCTGCTCTTTGGTTACAACGATTGGGCTTTTCCCATATATAACTATGGTTAGCTGAACTCCCTTCCGCCTGAATAATCAGGAATTCACTGAGACGCAAACAAGACATTTCCCTTGTCTGTCCTGAGTGAGCAGGATTAAGACAGGCCGACCCCAAAGTGATTTCACACGTTTTATTTCTCCACGTGTTATAACTAAAAGAAGCGAAGAGGACAGAGTGGTTATCTGCAGCTGGTGACAGCCGTGAAGTCAGTGACCAATTCAGATATTTTATTAAATTAAAAAGCTGCGTTAACGGGTCTCGTTTGAGACATTTTACTGAGGATATCTGATTTCATCCTAACGGTCTGTAGCTAACAAGAGGGTTAACCACTGCATATTTTGTATGTAGGAGCTATTGTTCAGTTTAGGAGAGAAAGCCAGGGGCCAGGGCGCGGTTGGACTGACTGCACCTCGGTCTGTGTGTGGATGTATCGTTCCGGAGATAAGTTTTCCTGCCGCACCACGGTTAGCCTACCCCACCCCGCTCAATAACGTACAACAGCACATTTAACCTTCATTTCTTATCAAAGTAACCGTGAAATTGCTATTAAACCCATAATGTATTTGCGCACTGGTGAGAAATTTGTTAGAGATATTGGTTTATAGCCGTTTTATAATCCGCCGCTAGCTAAAAATCATTTCTATCCCGATTCATTTTAGCTAGCGCGTGCACTTTCCTGTTTGGAGTGCTGTGGTTAGATGGAGGAAAGGAAAGCACTAATTCTCATATGAAACACAAGTATTCACACAAAAACACCAACACAAAACGTGTGTTACTAACCTTCTTAAGGGGAAATAAAAGTATTCCTGAAAGGGAAATAAGAAAACACGGCCAAACACGATTCCCAGTTTATTCCTCCCTCTAGCCGGAGCCGCCGCTGACACAACAAGCAGTTTTCTGCTCTTTCGCCTCTCTGTCGCAGACCACGCCCATACATGTCCTTATAAGGACTCAGCCTTAAAATTGTTCATTTTGACTGACAGTCCCATCAACCAATCAGTGAGGCCATTAATGAAAGGATCAACGTTCATGCTTCCCTTTTTTTCCTCTGTCGTTATGGGAATTCCGACTCGTTTCAGGGATCCAAATTATTTTTGCTTAGCTTGTCAAGAAGAACTGATTTCTTTTTGGCTCCTCGACGTCTCCTCCCTATTTTTCAACACAAGCTTCTATGACTAACCTAGATATTAATTTATGTTCTAGTTATGTCTTCACTCATATTAGCATGTGTGCATATATACTTAAAATAACTATGTGCAAATGTTTTTGTGCCAACATTTTTGTATGCAGTACAATATTTCTGTATTCAGTGCTTTATAAATAGTATTGACTTGATCAAATAGGATTCGTCGTCATATTAAAAAAACCTAGATACAAATCAACAAACGTATTAAGATATGAACTGGTAGTAAATTTGAGTTGGCACATTCTGCTGACTCGGTTCGACCGATACATCGCTGGTTACTTCAGGATGAGCTTGTCTTCCAGTTCAAGGCAAAGCTGTTTAGCAAAACCAATGAAACTCACTTTTAATACATTTAGTATCTTATAGAACAGCATGTCATGGTCATTTTTTTGTCTTATTAACCTACTGTTTTGTTGTAAATGTATCTTGATAAAAATCTTATCCTCTAAGAAAAACTTTCCGCGAACTTTCTTTGGTGACATCACAAAATCTATAAGGGAGTTTTAGTTTTCTTTGTTAAGTGTTTTTAAAGTTTTTTTTTCTAGAGTAATTGAAGAATGCTTATATTTCATTAACCTGGTAAAAAACCTAGTTAAATTATTGAGTTTACTTTCGTCTCTAAATATGACATATGTAAAATTATAACCACAACTAAAAATGTATAGACAGATTTACCGTTTTAATCATTAAACAAAATTTAAAAACTGCTTTTTAAACCTCTTTAGAAAGCCATTTCCATTCAGTTCAAGTGTTCCCCAGAAGATGGCGCTATTCTGCAAATTCAGAGTAAAGTTGTCTCCCTATAGCAGTTCCAACATCTGTTTTCTATATCTTTTTCTTAGGTGGGAAAGGTGATGTATATATTTTATTCAATGTTCTGGATGTTCTAACTCCAGGTAAGAAATAGTTTTTTCAAAGCACAAGAGCAAACTAATCTCTGAATGACAAAATTATTCAATATGTATATTTTGGAGTGATCTAATAGAGTCTGAATTAAAATTCAGCTGAGACACTTGAAAAGTTTGTATGTGTTTTTTAAAACCTCTGCATCATCACTGTTTTATTTTCTCTTGAAAAGCCTGATTTATACACACAGACACGTAATAAACAAAAAATGCTTAGGTATCACAGATTAAACAACTAAATTGTCGAATTGAAATTATTATTTTTTCGCTGCTCAGAAGACTAGTTTCAAAAGATAAGATTTTTCTGACAAATATTTAATGTTTTAGGCTTAACAGGTTTAATTGGGAAATCATAACTAGACGAGAGAGATGTAATCAGGCAAATACTTTTTCACAGCAGCATAAGGTTTTTACCACATTGTTTATGGTTATGCATTGGTCCAAAGCAACTTAAAAAGTAGACACAATTTTACAGTTATCATCAATATGACAGTATGTTGTCTGGAGGAAAAATCCCTATTCAGAGTCAGTGGGGACAGCAAAGAGAGAGGGGGAAGTGCAGAAAGAGTAGTAGAGGGGTACAGAGGTATGGGTAAGAGTTAGGAAGAGATGCTCTTTGAAGAGGTTGGTCTTTAAGAGTGTCCTAAAGAAAGACAGGGATGCTGCTGTTCTTGCATGGAAGCCCTTACCTCTCCTCACTGATGGTTTCCTCTCGACTGCCTTGTCTGGGGATCTCTGAGCCGAATCAAAAGCTGCCTTCATCTGGGCCACCTTCACAGATTGCGCCTGTTCCTCAGCAGGCTTAATCTCTGCTGGTTTGGGTCGGTCATGGTGCTGCAGCTTTTCATGCATCTGAATTGTCTCCTTGATAAGGTCAGAAACAGGCCTGGGTTTCGGAGAGCTCTGAGACTTGTCTCTCATGGAGACACTGTCTTTCTCACTATAAGGTTCCACATTAGGTCCCTCCGCATGAGCTTTTTCAGAATTAGGACTCTGAGGATCCGGCTGTGTGCAGGATGAGACCCTGCTGCTTTCTTGTATGAAAACCAACCCAACTGCTCCTAAAGGTGCATCAGGGTGAACAGGTGGTGAGACAGTTTCTTTGGGGTCCTCTTTTTCCTCCGCCCTACCAACTGATGGAGAATCTGCTCCACCAGAGCGAGATGTTTTGTTATTGATTTCACTCTTTACTGATGAAGGACGTCCAACAATATTAGAGTCGGTCTCCTCATTAAGACTCTGCGAGGAGTTGGTAATTTGCCCACTACTATCTTTTGGTGTGGACTCAGTCAAGGAAGGTTTAGATTCCTCCACTATCGCATCAGGCAGCTCACATGATGCTGTCTTGTGTGAAACAGCTGATTGTTGTGAGCCAAATGCAGACATTTCCTCAGAGGGGCCTATGTTTGACCCTATCTCTCCATCTGCTTTCACTGATTCCTCTGTTGAATTATTTTTCTTAACCCTTAAGTAATGTGATTCAGTTTGTGAGCTCTCACACGTAGAATTACCGCTGGCTTCAGGCTGCAAACAAACCAAATATGAGGTATTTTGGGCAATCTCGTTTCTCATCTCAATGTGGGAGTCCTTTGATGCAGAATTTGTTTCAGGTTGTTTGCTTAAAGAGCTTTTTGTGTCTAGCTCAGGCTGGTAGTTCTGGTCGCTCAGTGCTGCTGCTGATGTGTTATTAAGAACCTTATCAGCATCCCGACCTTCTGTTGTGTTGGTATAAACCTCTTTTATTTTAGCAAGGGATGGGGTTGCCTCTGTTTTGTTTCTCTTCAGCAGCTTCTCTAGAATAGAGCTTGGCTCAGTATCCAACACCCCGTTTGGTCCTGATTCTGATGCTTTGTTTGTTTCTGCCATATCAGGGTGTGAAGGCTGCGTCTCCTGCTCACATACATCAGTCCACTTTGGCCCTGGTGAGGTGTACTCTAAAGCATATTTAAGTGATACTTCCTTTTCATTGATCTCTGTTTTCTCTTTTGGGGTCACCTCTTCAATGGTATCACACATGTGTAATAAAGACTCTTTCTGGAGACTGTTTTCCAAAGGATGTGGGGGCTGAGCTGGAGGCGGTTCCTTCCTCTCAGTTAAGAAGCTGCCTGTTCCCATGCAGAGCTTAGTATCCTCATTTCCAGTTTCATCCACTATAATTTCATTCAGGTCCTGAACAAACAGCGACTCACATCCTGTATGAGTTCCATGGGTGCAGGTCTTCAGCATCACAGAGTCTTGCTTAGAGTTTTCCAAAGTGCTTGCCTCCTCTGAGTTTACATCTTTGGGTGGGGAAATTTCCTCTGCCTGATGCTCCATCCTGGTTTTTGTAGATGCTTGAAGCTGTTCCACAGTTTTCCTTTTGTTTTTGTTAACCTTGGATGTTCTTTGGGTTGTTTTAAGCCGGTCTGTTCCTAAGGTACTCTCTGGGTTCTTCTCAGTTTCATGTGGAGACAGAGGAACAGTCCAGCCTCCTCCTCCATGCTCACCTCCGCCCTCCTTTTCTGCAGCCCCTCCCTGTCTCACCTCCCTTGCAGGGTACTGGCTCTCACACAGCCGATTATCCCTCTCAATGGAAGTTATTGTTGGTTCATAGCTGGGGCTTTCATTTAGATGATAACATTGTGGGTCATCCGACTTTTTCTCATCTTCTTCTTCTTCTTCATCGCATAAACGTTCTCCCTCTGTGATCTCACCTGAATGAGTATCTAAACCTAAAGAGTTATGGCATAATTGAGTTTCTTCCAGCTGCTCATGAGGAACCTGCTCTCCACTTTCAGTTTTGTCCTGGTTCTGTCCCATGTCAGTCTGCAGAGAAGGACATTAAAGTTACCACCACAAAACAGAGACACTAAGTCATATTCTGGAACGCTGAGTGTTGGGAAGCACTGTGAATCAAAGCCCTTCTCTATATTCTAAGACTATTCTCATTAGTAATAGCTGCTCAATTTTTACAAGCAGAAAACCACAAGGTAAACCACACTCTGAAACCTGCAGAGCCTTTCGTTTAACCAAACTGTTGGCTTCCAGTTCTTAGGACAGATTTTTGATGGTTTGAATTCAGAGCTTGATCTGATATTGGCAGATGGCAGATTTGGCAGATGTTTGCTCCATTTGTTATGATCTTTGGGATTTTGGCTTTAAGTGGATTTTCTGCTTTGATTTAGACTTTTTTAGGTCAATTATTTAATTCTTGTTGATTATCTTTGCTTATCTTATTCCCCGTTACATGTTTTGGATCTCTCTTACCTTTATTTGCTGGGTTTCATTTAATTACAGGTTTTTCTTTTTACATCTTCCAGTGTGTTTGTTGTCAAATCTGGTCATTATTTTGAATAAAATGTCTCAATGCTATTTATATGCAGATCCTAAACAGCAATACAAGACTATGTCTTTTTATTTGAAAAATTAAAACTATATATATGCATATAATATCTGTTCTGCTTTCCTCATAGTCTGTCCGTGCATTGCACAAGGTGTACCTTACCATTTGCCCATTGATAGCTATAGATTGTCACCAGTCATCCCTAGGAGTCTGCAAACATTACGTGGGTACAAAACAAAGATTAATTATTTGTTTAACTCTGTTTGTTGTTAAGTAATTCAAGGTTGGATACATAAAATGGATTATTCTTTTCACCTGAATCTTGGCAGCTTCAGTCCACATTTGACCCAGTGGTAGGTTTGCAAAATTTTTCAGATATTTCCCTAAATTAGTTTTTCATCCATTATTTGCATGTCTGATCAATAGAATGTTGGCAGAAGACGTTCCCTTATTCTACTGCGAACTTTACTCTGGAAATGCGGTTGGATTTTTAGTTTTTCATTCTGCCCACAATAAGTTGCTTCCTCAGTATTTTTTTTAATGAAATCCAAACTGCCTTTTATAATTAACATAATATGGGGTGTTTGAAGAAACAGGGACTCATTCAGGGTGGCAAGAACCACAACTGTTCACATGTCTTCAAATCATGAATCTTTAGTTTTTATTAACATGTGACTTGTAGAACTGACTCGATGCCCCTCATTGCTTTTTCCTAGCATAATATTCATCATAATGGCATATAAAATATCTCTTTGGGTGCAGCCAAAACATTCCACTCACAAATCTGGGTATATTTATTTTATTCATGGTCATAAAACTGTGATAATTGTTACCGTGCTCAGTAGGATCTTCTTGCAGACAAAAAACTTTTCCATGACATTGTCTAATTGCTAAATGGGTTTGCACTAACAAATCTGCAGCAGTAAGCAGAGCAAATGGTGCAGCACAATGAACAATGATTAGTCTGGAGCATGAGTCTGTTTCCTGGCCGTGTCCTTATGCCCTGTCCGTGTGAAAACATATGACTGACTGTTGTCTTCTCATCTCACAGACCGACTTAGCAGGCTACATAGCAAAAACACCCTAAAGACAGAATAAAGGGGGGCTTCGGTAGAACAAGGAAGGTAGCATTGTATTATTTTCCTTAAAATCATGTTGACGTTGATGTCAGTATGTAGAGGAATTTACTTTTAAAGATAATTTTCCAGCCTCTGCATCTTGGTGGGAACTCCTTCCCTTTAGCAAATTCTTTCCCTCCAACAACTGGTTCATTATTTTATCTTAAACTCCCTGAACTGGTCATTTGATCACCATGTGCTCTGCTGCTCTAACTTATTCAGAGATCATCACAAGAGAACTGCAAATTTCTCACAGACTGAAGTTTTTTCGTTTGTAGACAACATAGCTTTTTTTGCTCGACCTGCTATGAAAAGACCACGCCAACAAAAATGTGGTTTAAGCAAAGTTAATGAAAACTCAGTGCTCCTGTAATAAGGTGAATATAACATTGATCACTGCAACTGACACTTACCAGTAAGGATTCCTTGGCCAAGTCTCTCCCACCTCGCTCAGGACTGACACAGTGCTCTTTGTTGGTCGTTTGGTGATGATCAGTCCTCCCTCAAATGGCACAAGCAATGGGAGCCTTATATTACATCCATGTGATGTCACTGCACATTTGACTAACACAATCAGGAAATCTTGGACTCGCAGTTTAACTTGCAACCATCTGAAGAAACCTTTCAGAAAATTATTTAACTTAATCTTCATCTCCATGGAGACTAGGATACAGATTATACAAAGACGTACTCAGTGAAGTGAACTTGTGATTTGTATTCCTATATGTATCTTTGCGCTTTTACATATGCATCAGTTTAATCGATTTTGAAAAAAAAAAAATTGAACTGATAAAAAATAAAAGAAGACGATAAACAAATGAGCCAAAATGATATTGAATTGATTCCTACTGAGCTTCCCCGGTAAAGATGAACCTCACCATAGTACCGCACCAATATGGTATACAGGATGATTCAGATAATCATTTAAAAAGCGACCCATTAGATGCATTTAAAGCTGGTTTAATACTCTGACTTACTGAACTTCCCTGTAACTATATTCCTGACCCATTTCCTTGGTGTTCAATGTGCTGTTTATTAGCTCAGAAACCTCTAAGGCCTTAGCAGATAGCCATATTTTACTGTATTTTACTCATAAATGTAAATACTCAATGTGTAAATTTGAATTGAATGTGCTGTATTTTATTGCTAGGATTCAGGTAAAGGGGGAAGATGTGGATGTCACATGTTTTAAATTTCTGTTGCAAGAAAAATGTTTAAAACCATGTATGGACTTCCTTTCATTTCAGTTAGCTGATAATTCATTTTGGAGGAAAAGAAAAACACAATGTTTAAAGTTCCTGGTATTTGAACAAGGGCTGTTTGTTGCCATAGTTGAACACCAGGTTACAAAAGGTGCCAAAGTTTAAAGAAAGCATGATAAAACCCTCAGAAAGCCCAGGGATATACAGAGTGTAATGTAGTGGGATGTACAACCTGAAAAATACCTAAAGCACAAAAATGTATTGTGTTGTATTATGTTTGGATTTGGGTATTATACCTGCCAAAGGTTCTCTTACTATTTTAGGTATACTTTTTCTTTAATCTCATAGGATTTACAAATCTTTTGAAATTAGTTTTAGGTTAGTTTTGTTTCCTTTTCTCAATGTTTTGTTCTACTTTATGCAGTGGAGTCTAGAACATGTGCTTCTCATCTTACATTTTTTTCGTATGTTTCACAGTTTTACCCTTTACTAGGTATGTTTGCTTGTCAGATGTGGTATAGTATAAAAACGTTATCTCCTTTAGGGCCTTAGCAGTCATTACTGTTGTAACCAGCCTGGGTATGTCCAGTAGGTTGGAACATCATCTGAAAAACAGCTCAGAGCCTTTCAATTGTTTCTTGCTGTCTCTATAGTAATGACCAAAACAGGATACACTGTCGGATAATAAAACAAAAGAGCAACAGCAGCAGCCAAGAATCCACCGACAGAAGAAGAGGGACTAGACCACACCCATCTGCTGCAGACTTCTGTTTTTTCCTAGACAGAGTGCTTGGTGTTTTTACTGGTCAGTGTTTCTGTGCTTGTTTAAGTGGTCACTTTTAACCCCACTTATAGTAAAACTAACCAAATAAACAATGTTAGTGTTAAGATGATTGTTCATTCAAAGCAGACTTCTTGGCACACTTGAACAACTGACACCTTTCCGCTATAATCCACACACCTTGTCTGTTTTCCACATTGCAACACCAGTCTAATATTAACACATCTATCAAGTACTGTCTTAGGAAAAATGTATATGGGTGTTCACAAAAAAAAAAACAGCAGTAAACATCATCTCTACCTTTTTAACATTACACAGAGAACTGCTCATTTCCAGTCATATAGACCCAGGATGCTCAGTAGCATTTAACTTAAGTAATTCGCTGATGTCATGAAGAAAGTAATGGAAAGTCAAATGTTATGTAACCTGGCTGTTAGAAAATGGTTCCCCTGCCAAAACACACACAAGGGCACCATGATGTAATTCATACCACAATATGGACTCCATACTTTTTTTTTTTTTAATCATGATGAAATACTTTAGAGGGTTTTGTTGGGTTTTTACTTCTCACCAACAACAAAAAAACTTAAAGTGAAAGGAGACATGGTTTTCTTTTAAATAAAAACCTGAAAACTCTAATGTGCATTTGTAGACAGACAAAATACAATTAATTGCAAGCAAATGATTTAGAAGACAAATTTGTAAACAAAGTCTGCCTGTGTGTAACTCGATATAAAATCCTCAGTTATATAGAGAGCTGCATGGAATTTTATAACAACTTAAAGTTACAGAACAATATGGCAAAAAAATTTACCTTAATTGGTCCCCAACCTTGGTCATCTGGGATCCCCGTCCTGTTTGTTTTAGGCTTCTCCTTGTTGTATCACAGCAGAAATGAATGGAGTATTTTTCTTTATGAAGATTTTGTCATGTTGGTTTGTAGTTTTTTTTAACCCACATGCAGCATCAAATGGAAAACCAGTGAGTTTTAAGTGTTTATTTACAAAAAGCAACATGAATCTCAAAGCGGAGAAATGCAGGAGATCACTTGAGCTTTCTGGTTGTTCTGAGGGGAGAAAGCAGACTAATCAGGAAGGAGTTGGTTGATGACAAATGATGACTGCTTTGCTTGTTTGAGAGATGAAGGAGAGGTAGCATGGATCTGTAGGGGTTTGATTCAGTGGGCTTTGCAGACTGTATCCCAGAGGTCCATGAGTGAGATCGAAGAACGTTGGTACTTGCAACAGAGGAGAGAAATTACCCCTCGCCTTCTTATACATGCGCTAGTCATCTTGATTGAGAAATGTTCTCAGGTGTGCAGCAACACAGGTCGGCTCAGCCACCAGCAAAGTTCTTCTCTCTGACAAGAAGCTCACTTCAGAAAAAAACCCCAAAGACCCTAATAGATTTAATTTTTGGAAAATCAAGATTTTTTCCACAATTTGACCCACTGGGCTTCCATAGCTCAGGGTGACACCAGTTTATCACTACTTGTTCTTAGATGTGTACTGATAAACTGTCTCAATGTGATACCACCTTCTGCAAACATTTAGTGTTGTATTTCTTTTTGTTGTTGTTGTGAAGTGTTATTCTTTTTTTCCAGTAATAAAATGTGTTACCTTTAATTTAAGATACCTGGCAGAGGGGATGATTGAAATAAAAGCTAGTTTTCGAAAGCAGTGTTTACCATTTGAACTTTCATTATGAAATTTAAGTAAGAAGATAAACAAATGGTTAATTGGATTTAAGGGAAAACCCCTTGGAGAGATTCAATTTTTAAGCCATATTGGCCATATAAAACAGTGTTTCCCTTGACTATTGTATTTCTAAAAGAAATAAAAGTATAAACAATGCAGGACAACATTAAATGTCATCTTTTTTACTAAGCACGCCAAAAAAGTTTTCTATACATTATAAGTTTAGATGAACAGATGATTTATTTGCAGAATTTAAAGAAGGGAACTCAGAGTACTCCAAGTAAATTATGTAAAAGAGGATTTTATTTCCATAACACATACAGAACATCATTTTCTCACCAACATAAAAAGTGCATTATGCATTCAAACTACAGCAATGTACAGTACAAAAATTACTGCATAATTAAAATATAAAAAGAAAAAGGTTACAAAACTGTGAAGTAACCTGTTGTGAACTTTGTCACAAAAGCTTTAAAACTCACTGATGATATGAGCATAAAAGCTTAACAGCTAAGAGCCCTGTGACTCCTCAGATTCTCATGAACTACTCTGAAAGGTGCAAAAAGAGACAGCATTTCAATATGTACGCAATTAACATTATGGTTCACATATTTCTTACAGTCTCCAATTTATGAGGAGGCCAAAGAAAACTTAAGTCTCCCATATTTTAAAAAGCAACAAATGAGCTTGAAAATATTGGCAGCACTTGAACTGAATTCACGCCAAAGAATGCTTACAGGTAGTGTTTACACTGTATTTTCTTTTTTATAAGTCAGAAATGTTTACACAGATGTAAGACTTGACTTACACACTTAGCCATTTTTATTTTGATCTCAAGCCATGCTGCATTATTCCCTGTCACTACCCTCCCCCAAAATATTGTACCATGTAGGAAATGTTGAGGCTAATGACATTACTGTAATGTTATTTTGGAAGATAGTTTGCCAGACTCGACTCCATGAAAAAAAGCAGTGCAAAAGGAACAACAAACTCAGAAAAATATTCTGTTCTGATTGTTGAAAACAGCAAGTATCCCTCTGGTTTACCCATCTCATTCATTCACTTAGAGTTGTCTGTAACCACACTTTACTAAAGGAAACTCAATTAAAGGTAATATTCAGAATTATATTGATATGTTACCTGTAGCGGATAACTCTCTTGGTGTCTTAATTTAGCACAAATGTAGAGTAGTTGTTTCTGAAGGCTGGAGCTAAAGATTAGCCAATTCAATTTCAGGAAAAATAAAACAGTTTATCCAAAAACTATCACATATACCTTTTAATCAATTTCTCAAATGCATTGGGTGGTAAACACCACAGCAGCCAAATTTATTTGGTAGGAAGTGGAGATAGGAAGCAGCACGACACCAATGATCATCCTGTATGAAAAAAAAAACACTGAGAACGGGACCTGAAAGTTTCTGCTCAGGATAACTGCCTGATTACCTCAAAATTATTGAATTGCTTGGTTTTTATACCACTTCTGTTGTCACTGAATAAAACTGTTTTGCATGTTGTTTTCAGTACCTATTTGACAGGGGAGATTTATTGTGGTGCAAGGCCACATTTCTCAAGTTCCTTAAAATAATCAATGGCTCTCTGAACGACTGTCCTAACCCCTACATAAAGCAATATATAGGGGTTACTCCATTTATGAGTGTCTGAAGAGTGGATGAAAAAATAGTGGAATCAAAATTTCCCACAATGCACCTTGAAAAGTACAGTGCATCCATGGTCACTAGATGAGCAGATAAATACCAGAACGCTTTGGAATAGCTCTCCTCGAAAAGCACCCTGGGATTGATTTTGGGGACGAGATAGAAAGAAGATGGCGGAGGCACCGTACGGGGAGCAGGAGCGAAAAGTAGTGATCGTCTGTCCCGACGGTCTGTTAACTGATTTCACCATAAAGTCTGCTATACAGTCACTATAGTGACTGAGGGATTAGAGCGGGCGTTCGGACACAGCCATGGTGTCATTGTTATTGTAAGACAACAAGAAAGGAACAAAGCTTCTGTAAGCTTTCATGGGTTTAAATTTAAGACCTTATGAGAGTAATATTGTTATTTTAAAATGAGCTATTATAATAAAAAAAAGTTACATTTAAGACAAAGTAGTACTGAAAACTTGGGAAAAATAAAGTGTGCACTCACACAAAGTCCTTTGATCCACTTGTTTGTTCGCTTTTAAGTTGTACTTTTTGTAAATGAAATATAATCTAACAACAAAGCCACTCTTGTGATGATTGCTGCTCCTAATGGACAGAAATGACTAGGGCACGACATTGCATAGAACTGGAAATGCCTTCCTGCAGCATCTGTTTTGCATATCCGTGCTGTTATCACAGCTGCAAAATCACTGTGAATGTAGAGAGTAGCTCATTCATTTATATTTTTAGACATTTTATTTTGGAGCCACATTGGAAAAGGCTGCCTGCAAACCAAAGGAGAGCAGCAGCATGCTGGTAATAGTGTTGCTGATCAACAAATGCCAGATCAGGTGTGGTTTTGATACTAGTTATATCCAAAGAGAAGTATGCTTTCTTTAGTCGGGATGGAACGAGGTCGATTTGAATTTAGACTAGAAGACAATTTGAAAAGGTGCATCTCTGTCCAGTTGTTTGGACCAAAGGGAAAATTTACTCTGGTTCACCTAAAGCAGATCGGCAGGTGGGAATACAAAAAAAAAAGTATGATTAAGCCTAAGACTACGCGACTGTTTAAGCCTGTGGAGAACTCCTGTTCAAAGAATGACCAAATAATAAATATTTGCATAAACTTCTACATAATTATGGTGATTGGGGTGGTTTCTGGACAGCAGAAAGTCAAACTGAATGAGAATGTGGATATAGTGTAGATTCTGTCATCTAGACAATAGTACATTCCAAACAGGTTAAGGAAACTAAAGAATTGAACTTAATTATTGTGCTTGAAGTTGTTTTTTGTTTCATCTGAAGCTCTTTTTTAACTCAAAGCTATCAGGTGAGTGAAGGAAGCCATCAGGGTCAAAAGGGAAATAGTCTGAGGAGGGCGTCTCTGATTTCATCTTTCAAAAACATGCAGTTCAGCATAAAAATTAAAACCAATCGGTTTCACATGAATTCACTTCTTGCATGTCATCAAAACATCTTTTAGTTAGCCAGACCGACAACGGCACTAACTGCAGCCTATTGTTATGGGAGTTTAACGGAGTGTTGAGTTTGTTCATGTAAGCCTGAACTTTAGAGTAATACATTTCTACTGTAAAGCTCCCAAAAATTGGAAGTCGGAAAATCAGGGCAACTGGAATATATATATATATATATATATATA
>NW_015150783.1:387569-445747 GCF_000732505.1 Cyprinodon variegatus
ATATATATATATATATATACGACAGCAGTTAATCTTTCCTACTCTATATGTTTGTAGTAGTTCTTTATTATGTATGTCGCATTAATTCAATTGTTCTCTTACTACTTATTGATGTTCATTAAACAATAAGTGTTAGTGATGTTTATATATGCAGAATGATGTGCAGAACAATTTTTTCATTGCTATGGTTGTAACAGTAACCCTAAAGTCTATAAACGAGGGTCCACAAGAGGGAAGCTGGGACGTATTTTCCCCGGAAGGAATATGTCACATTGACTCCCAATTTCCTGTTCAGAGATTAATGAAACAAACCATGAATGGTACTTCTAAAAAGGTAAAAAGCTTCAAACGTCCATTAGCTTAGAACTTGGAAAGCTCAGAGAAAACAAAATGTCTTTATAAATAACTGAAGTCCTTTTGTTTTTTAACCTTTTTTTTTTACCTGTGAAGGGAGCAAAATCATTAGGCTTATGGTAGAGAGGCTTTCCTTTAAATAACTCCAATGTCAATACCAAATTTCAAATACCTCTGCAGGTATTATGAAAACATGCTAAAAGCTACTATTTCAGGGATTTGTTTGCTGTAAAGCCACATTTGGTTCTTAGCTCTTCCCTCTTTCATTTACTATCAGAAACAAACTTTCCAGTAGAGAGAAAGGAAAATGGCTGTAACTGTGCTAAATCAAGACTCCAAGAGCTTCATCGTACCTATTAGGAGTAAAACATTAACTGTTTATAACCCTATTTCAGAATGAATGCTTACTGAAAGCAAAATGAGGTAATTCATAAAAAAAAATCTTGGATAAACAACTTTGCTTTCACCTAACCAAACCCTACGTTTCTGTGAAGCTCTTTGATAAATTCAAGTTCTTCGATGAGGATGCAGGCTACAACTTCGTAGCTGCCAGGTAAAGGTAAAGTATGAGCCGCTGGAAACCAGGTTAAAGGTTACAGAGCTCTGTACCGCCCCAGCATGCAGTATGTCTCACAGATCTGAGCCTCAGGTCTTTTGGCTAAGGCACTTATTTGTCTGTGTTTCAGAGTTAGAGGTGATCTGATGGCTTAACAGGTTTGTCAGATACAGCAGTATGAGTTTGATCACCGGGAAAAGCAGAGGAAGAAACATTGTGGCCTCCTTGTGTAAGAGTTGGCATTGTTTTCTTGTGTTTTCATTTGCTCAGTTTCGACTTGTCTCCAGAATGGGTGCAACCCTCTCCAGCCCCACAGTGTGACAGAAGGGAAGGTGAGTTGATCATACATGTACAGTATGTGAGTTCATCGTGATTTGTCAGCTCTTAGGCTCGTCTGGGAGTGCTTTCCCAGGAGTATGCAGGTCCTTGCAGGGTCTGGACAATGATGAGGTGGTCGGGGAGTCCCACTCCAGGCCTTGGTCCGGCTCAGGGGACAGAGAGAAGAGCAGCAGTGTCCCTGCATCTGAAGAACAAGTGGAACAAAGGTCATCGCAGGAGAGATTGAGGCTGCCCAACTTGGCTAGCGAGTTGGACCGCTTCAGCCTCGAGGGCACGGTTAGACCCGCCAGCCGCATTCGGGTTTCAATCTCCTGTGCCCTTTGACGCACCAGGCCAGGTTTTCCACGGACGCTGCGCAGACTGTCACTACTGGAGCTACGTGTCAGAGTGGAGCCATGTGGTGAGGAGGTGGGCGTGAGCATCCCTGAGCCCACTACCCCCAACAAGGCTTCATTGGTCAGTGGCACTACCAGTGGCTCTAACCGCACTTGGCATGGGGTTGAAGTTTTAGCAAAATCCCCTCTAAAGCTGGAGAAATCCTCCCTTTCCTGACTTTGAGAGGAGCAACTCTTAGACTTCTGGCATTCCTGGAAGGACATCCCTGTAAGTCTCTCAAGCCTCTCCGCTCGGCGCCGGACCAGCCCCGAACGATGCAGCTGCATAAGGCTCTCCTGCTGTTGGCCAAGATGACAAGCCACTGCAGGTGTCTCATCCTCAAAATCTGCTTTCATCAACTCGGGGAGAACATCTGAGGCAGACTGGATGTCTGGAAGCTTGGTCTTTATATGGATCCTATCCTCAGTCTCCTCTTTCTGCAGTGAGCTGATGCATGGCTGTTCATCTATGGAGAGCAGAACCTTGGCAGAGGCTGCACAGTTGGCACAGTCACATGTGGGAACACAGGGGCTAAGCAGTCCTGGTGAGGATGAGAGGCCTTCACAGGATGTTTGAGAACGAAGCAATGAAGCACTTTGGACTTCGGACGGAGGGCTGGGATTAAGGCAAAGCTCAGATGAAGAAAAGGAATGCTCTTTCTTGTAAGACTCAGACAGTACTGAAGCATCTCTGTGAAGAAGGAAGGAGGAAGCTTCGTCCTACATAAAGACACATTAAAAAATGTTAGATAACTCGTCACATAAAGGAATCCTCTTAATGAATTATAAAATCACCCTAAGTTTAATATATTACAGATCTATTACATATAAAGTGATATATTTCAAATGTTTATTTTTGGCAGTAGTGATGTTTACAGCCTCTGAAACCAAAGGTTACATTTCTTATGAAATTAGAGCAACACTGTCAAAGAATTTCTATAAAATCCTTAATTTTAATTTTAAGATGAAATTATTTTTTCCAAACTCAAGCCTAGCAAGCTTTTTGAGATCTTGCCTCATTTTTAACAGTTCGAGAGCAAAAAATAGATTTTCCAAATTAAGAATTGTGAAAAACATTGAGTATCCCCTAAAAAGTTTCTAATTGACAAACTTTTATACCATTATATAGTTTGAAGAAATTCCTCCTTTCCCAATAATGACGGATTATTGCATCATAGTTATTAAGATAATCTAAGGTAGGGGTGTCAAACTAATTTTCACGTTGGGTCACTTTATAATTTTTAAGCATTTTTAAAGGGCTGATGGCATCTGTTGAAAATGAAACCTTTAATCTAGGGAAGCATGACATACTGGCATTAACGGTATCTGTGGAGGTTTTTTAATTTTTTACTATTTTGATATTGTTCTGTTGCCCATTTCTGTTACAGCGTCCAAAGGTTAGGAAACTATATAATGCAACATTAATATCAGATATAGTTAAGGACCCAGATTTACATATTCCTACTTTAATTTAATCATTTTATTTTGAAAAACAACACACTTCTCTAGTTTTACTTCATTTATTTAGCAGTTGTAGCCACTTTGTGCTTTTTAAAATATATGCCTCTATTTAATGACAGACATGCCTTTTTTGGCTCTAGAGGGCCAAATAAATGGCCCTGGTGGTCCAGATTCAGCCCGCGGGTCTTAAGTTTTACACGTTTTAAGATGAGAAAAAAAAATCTGTGAAATCAAAGTTATTATTTATCTATAGTTTATTTTATGTAGCCTAAAAAGTAGTTTTCCAGACTCCTGAAAACGGTGTAGGAAACCATGATGTCACGATGTGTTCAATACTTTAGTTTTGGGTTTGATTCTTTGTAGCCTAGCTCCCCCCAAACTTCAAAATGTGCTTCGCATGAAGATCCTTTTGAGGATGAAATGATCCCATGTCACCTTCTTACCTTTTTCTACCACAGTTTTTTCTTCCACTCAACTTCCTGTTAATATGTTTGAATGTCACACTCTAACCTTTTGTATATATATATATCTTTTGTGAATTATTGACTCTGTTAAGGACATCTGTCAATTCAGCAATCTTTCTCACGAATATAAAAAAACATAAAATGATGTTATTGTTTGATAAAACATTCTAATTCTTATTTTCAGACAAAGATAATTTTTGTTTTTTATAAACTGTAAGAAATAGTCATCAAAATGAATGGAAACAAATGGCTGAAAAAGGCCTTCTGTGCAATACGGAAGGGAATATGGAATATGTCTTTATGTTTAAATGTAATTAATGGAACTAGAACCTTTTTTAATAAAATATATTAATATTGTAATTCACAGAGACAGACCTGAACAATAGCTGACATTTATATGTTTTCACAATGTGACTTACGTTGTCGTTTTGTCGAAAGCTGAAATGGTTGTTGTTGTTTGAATTTTCATTGAGCGAGGCCAGATCCATCCCAATCCCTTCTGCATCCCCCTCAACCTCTTCATCATGTGTCTCAGCGCCGCCTCCTTTGTCATCCGGCTGCATTAACACCTCCATCTCTGCCTCCTCCTTTTGCACATCCTCCTCATCCTCCTCCTTCACAGTGTTGAACTCCAACCTAAGCCGCAGCTCCTCCAGGGGTTCGGGCCCCCGGCTGCAGGTCTGTGCGGAGGTGCCCTCAGCCACGGGTCCAAAGTGAGCGAGCGGGAGGCCATCCCGTCCATTGAAAGCCTCGTCGTCCAGTAAAGCATCTCTTTCTACGTCTTCTATCTCTATGAAGACTTTTTCCATACCGAGAAGAGGAGGCCCGCGCACAGGAGTTGATGGTTCGCTGTCCAGAGCTGAGTCCGAGAGCCGGCGGAAGTAGTAGTTGTTGTAGGCAGGGTCGATGTCCAGGGCAACTGTCCTGCATGGAGAGTGTCCCACTGCGCCTTTATCAGATGACACCTCCTCAGAGCAAGGAGACATCCCTGGTTCTGCAGTAGGATCCCCTCCATCCTCCCCTCCACAGCACTGCGCCATTCCCTGCTGACCTTCTGCCATCTCACAGTCTGCATCCGGGTGCCACAGTTTGTTGTGCCGCTGTTTGCTGGAAGCAGAGAAGAACATTAGGAACACAAAGAGGACAAGTTAAAAAAAGTCTATAAGTATTGAATGGTGACAATTCTTCACAGACAGGGGAAAATAAAAGTACCTGGCGTCTAAAATACCCTCATACTCTGCCAACTGCCTCATGAAACCAGCATTAGGTCGTGTGATGTTCCTCTTCTGCTTCACAAAGTCATACGCCCTCTCCAGAGACCAGCCGTATTCCTTCATGGCATAAGCAATGACGGTGGAGGCAGAGCGACTGACCCCCATCTTGCAGTGGACGAGACACTTTGAGTCGTTCTTTCTATTGGGTAAAAATGACACATGTATCTGTGTGATAAAACTAGCCTTTTCACTTAAACATACAAATGGAGGATTTTCACAAATTTCTGAAAAGACCCGCCCTCTCCACGCGTTTAATAGGAACGCCTATTAAACGTGTGTGAGAGCATGCAGAAGCCCATTACTCCTCATGCACACTCTGTTTAAAAGTATACATACAAGCTTAGTTTAAAAAAGAAGATTAGCAATTTTTCCACCATGTTAGACTCATCAACAGTAAGTGAAAATGGGGATGAGCATGTAGGATGGCTTTACTTTAACATATCACCAGAATGAATAACAATTAGGAGGATCACTTATTTTGATGATCCACCCGGAAAAAGAACATCCTCCACTATACCTTTAATTGTTCAAAATTACTGTATAAAAATTAGGAAGAAACGAAAAGAGTGGATAAAATAAAACACAAGACTCAGAGCTACTAACAAAAAAGAAAAACAACTACTGCACTGCTTTTTATTTTCTGAGTTTTTAAAACTTAAATATTAAGTAGTACACACTTTTTTCAAACATGAAGAAAAAACATTAGGCAAAACATCTTCATGTAGATACGTAGACCTGTATGCAACAAAATGTGACACATGGAGTATTCTGACAATCAACAGGAATCAAACCTATTTTCTAGGTAGCAGAGCTTGTTCACTGAATAGACAGCATGGGTTTAGCCTTTGGTCTAGAACAGAGGCAGGTCCTCCAGTGTCACGGTCCTGCAGTTTTTGCATGCATCCTTTCTTCAACACACCTCAAGCAAATAAATGGTAATGGCCAGGCCTCTGCTAAACTTACCAACATGCCAAGGAGGTAATTTGGCCTTTTTTTCTGGTGTGTTGGAGCAGGGGTGAATGCAAAAGCTGCAGGACTGTGGCACACAAAGACCGACATTGCGTACCCCTGATATATTCAGTTCTGTTTATCTATAAAGGGCCAATTCACATCATGTCATCTCAAGGCACTCTAAAGAGACAATGCTGTGAAATTGAGTAAGAAAACCAGTTGATAGCATCTAATCACTGGCGTGCAGCAACAACCTCTGCCTGAATTTGTCGTTGACTATTCAGTAATCCCTCACACCATGCAAGCACGTAATGACAGTAGAGAGGAAAACTCCCTTTTAACGGGAAGAAACCTCCAGAAGAACCAGGCTGAGTGTGAGCGGCCATCTGCCGAGGCAGACTGGCCTCTACAAAAACCTTTGCACAAATCAACATCAGGGCTGGGTATTTTAGCCAAAGTCCTGAATCAGTTAATTAATTAATTTCGATTCGATCTGTTTTTACAATAATGAAAGTGGTTCAGTTGTGTTTAAATAAGATACTCATGTATTTAATTTTTTTCCTGTCACGTTAAACACAAAGTGCAAACTTGTAAATCAGACAGTTGGAACTAGAGATGTAAACAAAACTGTCTCAACAGTGCAAACTTGTTTGTGAAAAGTGAGAAAGTGAAGCCTGACTCGAGCGAGCAGACGTGACACAGCGGGGACACAGCAGACATGCATGAGCTGCATTATCTTCACTGCAAAAACCATATGTGCAGCGTTGTCGGTAACAACTACAGGGTGTTTGCTGGTCAGCCCCCATTTGTTATTGTCTTAAGTCAAACTATTAGCTAAATTTGCAGCTGTCTGGCTTGAAGTAATCTTGAGTGCATCTTTCCTGCTCATTTGAATGTGAACGTTACACGCGTCACTATAAAACTAATCGATCTCATTCCCTAGACATCGATTTTAAAAAACTGCAAAGGAATCGATTCAAAATCGATTGAATCGATTTTTTACCCAGCCCTGATCAACATTTGGAAGAACATGGCGACAGATCTAAAGAGTGTCTGGTAAAAGAATTGACTGGGTATTTTGTTTGATATTTATCAGGTATAGCCAGTGTCTGGAAAAAATACACAAAACTGAAATGAAAACACAAATATACATTTTAAAACATAAATGTACATTTTCATCATTGAATTCGGACATCCGCAAACATAGGAAGTGGATCATTTAAGAAACAATAGAAAAGTTCTACTAAAACAAACAAAATGCTGTGAACCATAGAGAACTCACTTTGCTTTCATGATGAAGTTATACGTGTCGTTCCAGTGAGCCAGTAGATCCGTGGCCTCTTCATCGTAGACCCGGATATTGTGATAACAGAAAGTCCCTGGGAAGAAGTTGTCTATCTCCCTGGTAACGTTAAGAATATAGCCCACCCTGGAGAGAAACACAACGGGAACTTATCGCCAACATTCTTTCTCCCTCAAATCATAATGAAAATATGTGTTGTGTGAGGTTATCTTAGTTCTACTAGAATCTTAAATAAATCACCCTGTCTCCTGCAGCTCCTCCAAATTAGACGCATTCCATTCAGATCCCTAAAAGCAAATGAGAGAAAGCACTGTTTAGTCTCACTGTGTTTAGCTTGGTTTAGGGATGTTCTGATCTTCAAAATCATTATTTCATTAAGAACATAAATTAAGTAGAAAAATGTCTTAGGAATGTTAAGGAAAATGATCAAGGCTGGCTGACATTTTTGTACGACTGTAGAAGAGTTTAAAGCTTCCCACCAGGTAGACATGGTCAAAAATGAGAGTGGCTTTGTCCATCTGGCCGAGGATCAGCAGCATCTCATTGTCAATGAACTCCTTGTACTCTTTTAAGTTGCAGTTCATGTGCTGCTCCAACTCTGTTCGGATCTGAATGTAAAAAGAAAAAAAATTATGCCTTTATTACTGTACCAATGGTTTTGTAATATATATTCCTATTCAGCCTAGGGTGCAGAAAAGGGCTCTGACACCATTTCAAAATTTAATTTCAACTGTAGAAAGATGTGGATGTGTCTCAGAGAACAAGACTTTCACATGAATCTGCTTTCAAACAAAACAGGCAGAAAAAATTTCATTAGGCAGAAGATTTATCCATTGCTTTAATATCATCCCTGAATTACAATATGGAAGGGAGACTTAAACTGAGCAGCATAAAACAACATTTTAAAAGCCACAACTGTAACATGGAAAAATCCTATCACTTATTCCCAGAATCACAGAATATTTTTGCTTAGATTTTTGTTTTTTATCTGTTGAGTTGAAAATATATGGCTGTAGCATGTTTAGTCACCTGTAATCAAAAAAACAAAACTCTGCAAAAACAACAAAGATACCACAGCTAAGTCAGTTAACAAAAAACTAAAATAATGTGCCCTTTTTTGTACAAAATTAAAATAAAATTATACTGGAATGTCATTTGTGACACATTTCAAACTGTTTAGATAGAAGCTTTGAAAGAAAGATGAAACAAAAAAAAAAACAAGTTTACAAGGCTAAAATGCCTAAAATGTCTGGCAGTGAAAGAGGAACAGAGAAATACACCATCTTTTTAATAGCCTATTAAAAAGTCAGAATGATGTTGCTTTTGCTCCTTAAGACCGAGAATGGTCAGATTTAAGAAATGGAGTTAAAAACATCTTCTGGGTGCCAGCCGCTGAACCCACCTAGAGGCAACTGACTCTTGACCTCAGTATTTTTTGAGTGCTGCGTACGTCCCTGGTTATGTGTCTCAGATCTCGACATGCTGCTGTTTCAAAATTGACTTAAGTCTTACCCAAAAGTAATAGCAAAAGTTCCTGTTTTTAATTTACAGAAATGGAGTTATACTCCTAAAGAGAATATAGGTGGATCTTAATCAATCAATTTTAGTAGCGTAGCCGGGTGTAGCAGAAAAAAATCAGTTGTTGTGGAGAATTGTGTAGGTATGGCGAGTGGGAAAGAACAGGAGTTGGAAGACGCGCCAGCAGCACTTTATAGGTCTACTGTATGGGACCGCTTTGCATTTAGAGTGACCTACGATGACGGCGGAAAGAAAGTTGTGGATAAAAGTGCAACAGTGTGCAAGCATTGTGCAACACGTTTGGTTTATGCTTACAGCAACATGACCAACATGTCAGGCTAACAATCAACATATTCCGAACCGAACCGAAAACCGTGACCACGAAACCGTGAACCGAACCGAGGATTAAAAGTGCGCATAACTCGTTTTTTTATTTCTAAAAGAGCTATTGTAGACTTTAGATAGAGACGATCTCCTTTAGCTGTCTGTAACCTCCTAAATATGAACATTTAAGGTCACAGATTCACAAACTGTGTTTTTGAGAATCTGTAAATAGTTTAAAAGAAACAGTTTGACCCATTTTATCAGTACTTTGAGCCACAAAGGGAAACATTCAGTAGAACAGTATTTTCTTCCAGTGCTCAAAAAATTATATCAGGAGCCTCTTGGAGTGCGATCTCATTGCACTCCCATGATTTATGTTTTTACCTGTTTGCAGGTGACGTTCTCTAGGTCCTGGGATGTCATTATGCTTCTAAGTTTGGATTTGATAAGGCACTCTGTCCTTTCCCTCTCCGAAGGTCTAGAAATAACACAGCATCATAAAAACCTTAACCAATACACAAAGAAATTAAGTTGTTTAAATTAGACTATTTTGTCATGATTTTGTCCTAATAATAATTGTTTCACTAAGAGGTGAAAAGATTTAACTTACTTGTCAACAAACATGATGGGTGAGTCTGGGCGCGTGGTTTCTAAGTCCTTCATGGCGTTCCACTCATTGATGCAGCTCTGCTCGGAAGCAATGCAGCTCTCATAGTATCCCATCCAGGTGAGGGCCATGCACCCAGGGAAGTAGTTAAACCTTCGTGATACCTCACACGCTTTGTGCAGCACCTGCAATGCTGACCTACATTTTTTTTGATCCCACAATTAAAGATAGGTAAAATAGAGACATTTTAAGATATTTGTGACAAACATTTAAATAATCTGGGTTCTCAAATCTGCTTTGTAACAAACTGATGCAGATACGTTTCCCTGCCAGCAGATGGCCCAGTCATTAACTATTCATCACGACAGTGACTGGTAGTCAGGGGAATTGCTGTGCTATTCCATCACAAGTTAACAGCAGTAGAGAGCCACAGTGACTCAACAAGTTTATTAGTACTCACCACATAGCCTGCACTGACACGGGCTTGAAGACATGAGTCCGACCTGCTGTGTTTACAGTGAAGCCCCTGAGGAGCAGACAAAACAGATGGGGAACCGAATGAGTGGGGGGAAAAGATGCTGTTTCGGTGTGAATCAAACTCGTCTGAAGTGTCAGGGAATGGATGCGGGGATTGTCAAAGAGCTGAAAAAAAATAAACAGTGCTACAGCTTTGCTCCCTGCACTTTCTGACAGACTGGGGGACTGAGGGCTGAAATAGCTCACCCATCTCCATCCAGATGGATCTTGGTATCGCTCCAAAGAGGTAGCACCATGCCGATTGAACAGCTTTTACTGGCACAGAAAAAAGTGAAAGGATTTTAGGAACATAGACAAAGGAGTCTAAGAATTAAACAAATTATTTCTGTGAAGGAAAAAAAAAATTCTACAATCAAATTCTTCTTCCTGTGATTGTTGAAAATACACTTAAATTGGCCTTTTCCATGCAGTTCAGTATGTATTACGGTAGTTACTACAAACTTTCCATTAAACATAGTTATTTTGTTTGTTCTTTTTAGGTGAAATAAAAAAATGCCTTTTGTGACTAAAACTTGTATTTTTTTGGATACTTGATTGTGAAAAAAAAACCGTGCATTTCTTTATCTCAATGTTTCACAATAAAAACAATCCCATGTTGCTAACATGATCACATAATCCTATAAGAACACTAAAAGTTTTCAAATGTATTTAGTCTGGATAACTTCACATTATTGAGAAGTCTCAAAGAATTATAATGGATTTAATTATCATAAGTGGGTAAGTCAAATTTAAAACAAAATAAAACATGCAATTTGTTGGAAGAATAACCCGCCCAGAACAGAAATTAAGCCCAAATTTTGATTCTTTAAGATGAAAAACTTTCTTTGTCTCTAAACACCCTCTATCTATAACCTGTTTTAGTGCTATAGTTTTAGCTTCACCATTTATGTAAAATGTCTCCATAAAGCATGCTTTGCTGTCCAAATATTAAATTTTGTTTATCAAAACAGTATTCAAGGTAATTAGTTATCAAAATTATACACATATAATTTTATGATCATATCTATCATAGTACCAGTCTTTGTTGTTGAAGTCGAATCCCAAAAGAATGTTCTCTTCTGTGTCCTGCCGGCCGCTAGTATACACCACCACCATGTACCGAACACGATCTGACCACGCACTCTCCAGACGCACTGCCTGCAAAGGGAACAACCAGGTTACATTAAAATGCTTCAAGTTTTATAGAAAAGTTATATACGTATATTTTAATGTCTGTTATGTGAAAAGAGATAGAAGATTGAAAACGACAATTTTGACCAACTATTGTGATAAAGGGTAGAAAAAAGTGGAACTTTAAATTGCAGTATGTTTGAAAAAGCATTGCTGATGGATATATAAATATAGAATAAATTCTATCAATAATATTAGAATTAAGTGGACACATCTTGCAAGGCATCAAACAGGAATTACTATGAGCAATAAAGCCTCCAAGTGCACTTTGATTAGCTGTAGTCACCAGCTTCATTTAGCAGGGATTTGGATTTATGCTTCTGATGTCTCTTACCAGTTTGATTCTGTCCTCTGAGCGGAGAAGGTTTATCATCACCTGCAGGTGTTGCGGTAGGTCACCTGTTTAAGAAGGGAGAGGGTTGTTGGAGTCAATCATCATAAATCAGCATCATCCAAGTGTTCATCTCCTGCCTCATTAAGTATCAACTGAAAGTGACAGCTGTTCAAAAACAGTTCAGTCAATTTCATCACACCATTTCAAATGGGACAATATTTAGCAAACAATGGTGCCACGTCTTTGAAGAACCATTCTTCCTTTATTTTTCATTTATTCCTCCTCCCTTGGCAGCTGGATAACAAAATAGGAGGAATCTACAGCAACAAAAGTAGCGGATGGCTGTGATCCAAAAAAGATAAACTTATTTCCCAGCAGGTAAAAAGGTCTTGTGATTCTCTAGACGCACAACAATTATATATATATTTTTATTTTAACTTAAGGACTGAATTCAAACAGCCTGATGCAGTCAGCTCACCAGGAGACCTTTCTATTATCTTACTGCAGACTGTACAACTAAGACCAAAACAAATAACAACAAAAACAAAAAACAAGGATATGCATTGAATATTTTTATTAATGGAATCTGTAGTTTTGGCAATCTAAGCCTGATTATAAACAAGCAATATCTGGCGATTCAATTATTGACCTTTTTTTAAATGATGGGAGCTCTATTCAGTTTAAGTTTTCCTATTGATGCTAAAGTGGAAACGTTTGGCAAAGATAGGAATAACTTCCACATACTTTGTTTACCAGATATGATAAATACAACCCAAGAAACGACAGTGGTATTGTTGCACTATTTTAGAACAGGAAAATCTATAGGTAAACCTATAGTTCTACCTAAATACAACAACACCTGAGAACTGACACAGCTATTTCCCATGGCCAAAGTCCCACAGTAGGTCTGACAGATATGTGAGCTAGTTTACAAAGTAAAGACAGATAAAGCTGCCAGGCTCAGCCACAGGTTGCCAAATGACTTGGCAGCAGATGTGTTGTTGGCTCATGGTGAATTCCCACCATGTTTGTGTGCTGGCAGGCCCACTTTGTACTTTTAAAGGAGCGGCCGTGGCTGCACAAAGAAAACTTTAACGATACCGGACAATCAATCTGACTTCAGTTAACACAATAAAAAAGCATACATGTCACTTCACATAAGGTTTATAACCTTAAAAAGGTTTCCTACCTCTGCAAAGTTAAAGGAAAACTAAAACCCTTGCTTTACACTTTGTGTGAATTGTTTGGTATATCTATTAAACATGGTAACAGTTGTGTACCCAGTGGAGTCTGTATGAACAGAAAAGCACACGTGAGTTTCCACAAATGGTCAGGCCCTCCTTAAATCGTCCACAGAGGTTCTGCTAACAGGGCTACCATACGCTGGATTTAAGCTCTAATCTGCCTAAGCTATGGGTCTGGAACACGCTTATCAACGACGCACCCTGCAACCTTCTCGCCCCAGCTCTGAACATCTGCTGCAGCGTTGGGGAATGCAGCAGCTGAACCTCTTCTACACCCAGACTACAGAGCATAAAGATGAATGATCAACCTAGAACCGTGTTTAACTCTCACCTGCATGTTTGTGAGGAGGATGTGCTTTCTGGCTCTGCTGACTGCTTCCTTGCTGCAAGAAGAGAGCGGCGCCCTTCACCATGAAGAAGCTCTCACTCAGACTGCAAAAAAACAGGAGGGAGGAATCTTATAACCATCATTTTGAATCAGGTTGCATGCTTACACTGTAAATCTAATGTGTACAATGAGCACGTAAATGAAATAATGAGGACAGTACAGATCAAAAGTAAAACTCTTAGTTTTAACAGGATTGTTTTGTTCAGTTCGATGGAGCCAAAGAGACAATCGTAAATCACGGCTGTCTGCTCCTTGCCAATTCACTCAACAGCTCAGAGGAGTAGCCAAGCTGCCACGTTACAGAGGCAGACCTCAGGATTGACGCTTTGAACTGAGAGCTTATCTATCTTCTGGTGGCTACATGGGCTTTACACAATTCCCCTATTCAACTTGTTGGTCTTTTTTTGGCTGAGGCTAATGCTAAGATCTAAATATCGACCTCAAGTACAGTTCTTTCAAAATAAACAAAAACAAGTTTTATAACTTAAAAAAAATAATTAAAAAAACTCTCCCAAATAAAAAAAAAAAAAAAAAAAAGAAAGCATCCAATTCATTAAAGAAGCTCCAATAAAATGATGAGATGTTTCCTTCAGGCTGAGTTCAATCGTTCCAATTAAGCGAAACAGGATCAGTAAATCTACCTGACAGTGGGGTGGAACACATGCACCATGTATTCAACGTGTGCCAGGACATCATTAGAAGAGTACAGAACTGATGATAGACAAAATCAAAACAGATCCTTACATGTGCTAAAGACAAGCCTGTCTGTAAATACTACTGCCATGACATCACTGTTTTCAGATTGAGGAAACGGACAGTTAAAAATCTGCCACAACCCAAAGATGAACACTGTGAAAGTCTATTTATTTCGTTGACTGAATTAAATTAATTCCACGTTGAATTTATTGTATATATATTGAAGGTAAACTTAAGAATCTCAATATTACAAATGATACTGGAATGACAATTCCCACTGGTTTCCTTAGCTCTTCTTTCTTTTCCATCATCATGATGTCTCCAGCACTCTCCATGCATTTTAACATCTACAGATGTTAAAACAGAGTTATGGTAAAGCACTTGAAACATAAGACCAAATATTTTTTTTTTTACAAATTTGACAGTGGATGAATGAGTAATTAGAGATTTGTTTTATTGAGGTTCATAATAATAATCTCTATTTATAGAGCACCAATTCACAACAAATATTAATAAAAGCCACTTCATAAAACAAAATGGGAATCCAATTCTGAGGGTAGCCAAACACTATTTGTTTTATCTGAATTGGTCTTTTAGATAAAATTATATTTATGTTATCTAAAAGACCAATTCAGAACAGTTCATCCCAACTCAGTTTAAGTACAGAGATCAAGTAATCCAACTTTGTAGAAAGTTTTTTTTTTCTTCTTTAAATTGAGCAAACCCAGCAGATTGCATCAAGATTGAATGGGACTCTGCAGCAATCTCTCACCCTGAAAATATTATGATGACTTACTGAAAACGTCTGAAAGAAAAATCTGACTAAACTTCCTGTCTTTTTGGTCAGACAATCACACCCCACATGCAGCTAAAATGCCTGAACCAAACAGAATATTATGTGGGAACAATGGCTTTCATTATGTGACCCTCACAGTAAATTCTGACCACCTCCAGTGCTGCAGAAAATAAAACGACTGTGCACGGGGGTGGACAATTTTCAACAAGAGCTTTTGTGTCATTTTTAGAACATTTATGGTCTTACTTTGGTCTGCGTTTAAGATTTATAATAGAAGGGCTAATTAAAAAAGCGGAACAAAACTGGAGTAGCTGCCTTGTCAAGAACAGAGATCTAATAGAAATTAATGATGACAGATATTTATATTTTTAAGAGTGCAAAATTGTAAAACCTGTTTTTTTGTTATAAAAATAGAGCTGTCTAACTACAGATATCAAAACTAAACAGCGTAGTTCCTCTTGTTCCCTTCGACATCCTGCTATCAGCTTCTTCTAAAATGCTAGGGCTAAAAACTATCATCCAAATTCGGCAAAACTCTAACAGCTATAAAAAAAATATTCAAGCCACAATAATCAAACTGTGCCCCTGCAACAGTTCAAGTTCGGTTTGTTAAGGTGAGGTCCACAAGGAGACCTGCATTTAAATAAACAACATTTTTCAACACTCACATGCGGTTTATCTCATTTTGGGTCAACACGGCATTCTCCACAAAATAAGGTAGCATCTTCATCACAGCCTCCTGAAAGGGCTCTACGACCAGATGCATCCTGTCCACTGAAGTATCACCACGATCTGCCTGGTACCAAGCTAACTCCTCTTCATCCGCATCCAGAAACAGTTGGAGGAAAGAAAGGGGTGATTAAAGCTTCGGGTCGGTCCCAGTGGTTTTGAGTGACAGACTGACAGACAGTCTGAACTCATTTGGGCTGCTCAGTGGAGCAGTGCCGTCTGTTTAGAGGCCCCTCCCTCTGATTGCCTCTTCCTCCTCCCCTCATCTCAGCGTCTCCGTTTGTGAGTCAGGCTCCTTGCCTGTAGGGACACACTGCAGCCTCCACCCGCTGCCTCAGGCACACATGGCCCGTCTCCTTAGGTCCCTCAGTGAGCCTTGTCTCTGTCACTATCTTTTTGTAGTGTAAAGAAGTCTGTAATCAAGAATCTAGAAGTAAAGCATAACTCAGAGGGTGGGTCTCTCTTTTCATTAGTGTAATCTTAACTCTGTTCTTTCCTTAAACTTCAGGTCAGCCTTTTTAAGGTAAAGAAAAGTTTCCTGTTCAGGAAGTGCAAAAATATCAAATTTTCCAGAAAAAAAAAGCAGAACTTCCTATTTATGCCTTACGTTACAGTGCATAAAAAGAAAAATCTATTGGTTTTTCCAGAAAACATCCAATAAATCAGATGTCTGATAATTGATCATGAAAGCCAGGGCAGCGCTTGAGCAAAAGTCAAGCAAAAAGTGGAACAACAGCTGAGAAGAGCTGGAATTCTCCCAAAAGCCCTAAATCTCATTATGGACGAGCTTATATAGAGAAGGATTATCTCTTTTCTTTAAGTGGCTGGTGCTAGCTGTCACTCACTCACATGTACTGCCGTCAAACACGCTATCTGAGATTATTAGAGATTATGGCAGGTTAAGGGTCCTATGTCCTATACATCACCTAGATGTAAGAGAGATCTCCTAAAGGTGAAAAGGATTTAAAAACTAGATTTATTTGTGTAAATAGAGGACTGGATATCACAAGATAAAGCTTCAACAAACACTTAGATAGTATAAACAGTCAGTTTAGTCTATTTGAGGCATCCTAAAGTTTTATGCATCTTGTCAATGTGCATGGAGAAAACTTCCCCTTAAACTAATCTCCAGTTTCAGAAGAATACAGTATGGATGACAAATAATTTCTGTAATATCATAAGGACTGCTGCTCTGTAGGCATCCAGATGGTTCTAGATAAGGAAAAAAAAAACAGGACCAGATATCCTCTAAGCCACTACCTTGAGTTGCTGGGTGAACATGTGAGACAGCTGCTCTGAATTACTCTTTAAAGCAGCCATTCAGAAGCTGTTTTCAGGCTGGTTTGGTCATGTTTCACAGAGCAGCAACACAAGGAGGGAGGAAAAAAAAAACTCTCTGGAGGCTCTCCATTGCATAACCCTAGCATTTTTTCACCAACACTTTTCTCAGAAAACAAAAGGAGAGGTGCAAGGGAGAAAAACTGTGTCAGGTTTCGATGGGCCTGAGCAAGAAACAAATGACTTCATGATTTTACCGGGGGAAATACAAGACAAAAAAAAAAAAGACAAATACGTGATCCCTCTGCAGCAGTTTGTTAACCTGTCTTTAACCTGTGCTGGTTCACTGAACCATAAATCTAGGAAGGAGAATGGATGATATTAGAAGTACAGCCACCAGGTTTTACAGTCAATACCTAATTCTGGTTTTATCAAGTTAGGTTATAACCTGTCGAATCAAATATTGTTCCATTCTGTTACCTTAATACACTGACCAGAGGTTGGACCTAGCTCACATATTGGATGAGTTTGAAATCAACTAGATGAAATCATAAAAACACTTTGGACTTAATTCAGACTTAATCGTTATGATATGAAAACACTTGCCATTTTGCCAGAAACAACAACTCTGATTTATTTCTTAAATAAATACCTAGAATGACTCATTTTCTGACAGTTTAAAAGACAATAAAAGTTTCAAATTAATTCGATACCCTTAACATCTATGGAAATTGTAAAAAGGTAGCAGAAGAAAAAACATTGAGCAGTGTTGGGCTAAATACCTGTAATTGTTTGACTTGTTTACATAACTTTACAGGCAGGAGAAAAGGAAAAATAAGTATCAATCAGCCAATTCACTAAAAAAGGTCTCACAGTATAAATATAAAAAACAACTGCTAATGTTGATGTTAACAAAGGAATTGTAGAATAATTGTCTTTGGAAAGATCGGTTCAAAAGTGAGTTATGTGAAAATAAGAACAGAGGCTATGTTTTCAATCAAATAGAGCAAAGACCCTCGTGCCCACATAGCATTGAGATGGAAGCATAAAGGTGGAGTTTTACCATGCACCTGAGGGTACTTGAGGAAAATATTAGACAACCTTGTAAAAGACTTAAAGCTGAAGAAGAAACAGCTGCAACGTGATGAGATTATAATTAACCAAGGATAGTAACTAATGCTTAGGTAACATCTGTTAATCAGCTAATGATTAACCAATGATACTGCCACCTGTAGCTCTGCTCGTTCTCGTAGGTCATGCTCGTACTTAAAGGTTTAAGGGAGGATTTTTGCAAATTTTTGAAAAGACCCTTCCTCTCCCCTTTAAAAAAAATGGGAAATGCAAAACCCTGTGCCTCATCTCGAGAGGGAATGCCTATTAAACGTGAGAGCCAATTTCTCGTGCACGCTCTATTTAAAAGTTTATTTGTCTGTTTGCATCGCTCATGCAAGCCTACTTTCCAAAAGAGGATTTGCAATTTTTTCCACTATGTCAGACTCACCACCGGTGTTATGCCGAGAAATACCTGCCTGCAGAGAATTACCTCCCCTCTTACACACTGATGAGGAAACGGATCGAAATACTAACGAAAAGGGAACTTTCAAACATATTCTTTATGTTTTCATATATAATTATGCATGGATGTCCTAAAATTGGGAGTTTTGGTGGACAGATAAATGCCAAGAAACTCCTGCCTGCCAAGAATTTCCTCCCCTGTCATGGTAGCGTGCATAGCCCTAAACTGTCGCACATTGATGAGAAAACAGATTGAAATATGAACAAAAAGGTAACTTTTAAACATATTCTTAATATTTTGTCAGAAATTATACAAAATTGTGTTGATAGCAAAAGCGGAAAATGCCATCCATTGAGCAGAGAATATATTCATTGGACACTGACTGTAGCACACTGATTAAAACGCGCCTCCATACATACAATGCATAAGAAATAGGAAAACATAACGAATATGTTAAAAAGTTCCCTTATCATTTATATTGCAATCCGTTTTCTATTCGGTGTGCGAGAGGAGAGGTATTTCTCGGCATAACACCTGTAAATGAAAATAGGGATGAGCATGTAGGACGGCCTTACATAAACATATCACAAGAATGATTGACTATTAGGAGGACCACTTATTTTGATGATCCACCTGGAACAAAAACATCCTCCACTGTACCTTTTGTGCTTTTTTTTCACCTTACCTGGAGTTGCCATTGGTTTTTGAGTTGAGCTGGATGCCAGTCCCTTTTGAGTATCCACAAAATCCATCTTGAATATAATGCTTCAATTGTTTGCTAGGTCGAACCAATTTAACCAGTGTATTCTCATTATGAGTTCATATGAAATCGTACGAAAAGTTATGCACCGTAATTTCGTACGTTTTGGACGTTTTATTCGTCGTATGCGCATGCGCATCTTACACACCATTCACTAATATAGAATATAAATTACAATTAGCCCTAACCCTGACCCTAACCCTAAGATATAAAACAGCAAGCAACGTAGTTAGAGACATAAATAAGTAATGATTGCACTGTTTTTCCCAGTTTTACGACCGTCCGCGGATCTGCTTTTTTTTTTCTGTCTGCCAGCACATGCGCACTGATGTGGTTTTTTGAGGAAAAACATCCAAAACGTACGAAATAGTGTGCATAACTTTGCGTTCGATTTCATACGAACTGATAATGAGAATATGTTGATTTAACATGGGCATGCATGAAGTCACATCCGCCGAACTTCCAACCCAAGGCAAATTCAGGAAAATAAGCTACAGACTTATAGATGCATCGGTGCTTAACTACTGAGGAGTCACTCTGCTCATCAAATTATATTTTAGTCATAAATGATCAAATAAAAATACTATTTCAGAGATATTTTTCAGTTAAAACCTACATAATTTTTCCTTACTTTTACTTTTTTTTGTTTTTAAACAACAAAACAAAAAACATAAAATAAAAAAATGAAATGGAATGAAAAGCCCTATTTAAATATGACCAAAAGATTTTTCTTTCTCTGTTTTTAGTAAAAACATCTCTTAGGATAACTAGGTTAAACGAGCTACGTAAGGTAGAGGAAAAAGGATTTAAACTCAAATAGTTTTTACTGTATTGTACTGTAATTTAGCTTGAAATATAAGCTCGCTTAAAATGTAACATTTATGCACTGGGTCTCAAGACTTGTAGGTTTAGACTTGGTTGAAAGACTTTGTTATGACATATAAAAATAAAGACTTGGTCCCATCACCACTAAAGACAATAACACACAAAATCATACTGGTCTATTACTTAATTAATAAGCAAATCATTTCACTTAAGTTTATTGGCCTGAAAATCATCAATCAGAACTGATAAACTTAACCTGGATAATTTTTCTGCCTTATATATGAATCTTTGGTAAAGTAACTCAATGTTAAAAGTAAGATGCTGCCCTTACACTGAAACTAAAGTACCACCACAATTTCTTCAGTTTACAAGCCAGTTAAATGAAATCATTGTTTGGTTCCTTTCCAAAGACACCTGCATGATGTTTATGTTGGCTCCCATCACCTTTCTTGGCTCTTCATCATCATTAAGTTCAGCCAGCAAGCACAAACATTCCCAATTGGCAGAACTTCAGCTGTCCGTCAACAGATGCTACCTCTCAACGTGTACATCAGATAAGCACACCCTGATAAATGTGTCTATAAAGTTAACAACAACTCCATACTTCTATGCTATAACCATGCATTTAGTAGGTTTATTACTCAATGTGGTTTACTAAGCCCTCAAAAAATGGAAGAAATCTAGAGGCAGGCCAGGACTCGCATTATGTATAGATCATGCATTACCAGAGGACATTCCATGGGCTGTTGCATAACCAAAAACAAACAGAGCAGCTTGTATGATGTAGCCTCCCTCAGTTCACAATTCTTCTGAGGTAAAGTTGGCAGGATTAAAAGTGTGTAGAAATGTAGTGCTCACAAAAGGACAACCCATGTTCACAAGAGGAAAAAGGAAAATGAGTGACATTTAAACTCCCACCTAGTTATCTTCTTGTCAAGTAGGATTTTGGGCTGACGTGTGGTGTTAAATAAGCTTTTGTTCTGATTAGATCTGAACTGAAATTAAATCCCAGTGTTTGCTCCATAGAAGTTGTGTTACAGCGCTGTCCAATGAAGCTTGACGGAACTTGCTTTGCATATTTGTATCAAGTATTTACAACATAATAAGCTGATTATTTTGTTTTGAAGCCTATATCTGTTAGGACTTCTCCATGTTGGAAAATATAAGAATCAGAATTTATTGTAGTTTACAAACATATTAAAACCTTCTGCTTTATATTTTACCCCCAAACTGAGTTAATGGGATTAAGACTAGCTGGGTAGTTTTATCAAAAGATTGAATCAAAATAGTATATCTGTTTGCTGAGTTTGAGAAAAGAAAATAACTTTACTACCAGATCACAGATAAATAACAATATTACAATAGGTGGGCTGTGTTAATGACCACTTACTAAAATATGAGCTTGGTCTTTTTAAATAATACTAGCCTTTTGCAATTTTCTGTCTAAGACTTCTATGGGATGTGTCTATCAGGTCTTCTATTATGTAAACAAACTATTGTTTGAATGCTGTTAGAATTTTATACTTTGCTTTATTTCTCATCAAATGTAAAAACTAAGTTTTTAAAACTAAATGTAAAAACTAAGTTTTTACATTTGCAGCAAAATCCAACTCAGTCGTTGACTGAAAAAGTAACAAATTATAAGCTTTTTCTCTCATCTCAGCCAACAATAGATAACACACGTGGTCTAATCAAAGAAGAAAAAAGAAAATTTGAACAAAGGCAAACAAACAGACACATCAGTTAATATATTCCTTCAGGTTAGGTAACGTGAACGTTATAGCTGGCTATTAAAAAGGAAACTTCTTTGCCAACCAGACAGACAAACAGGTGTTGTAACCCATTTGCTCTAATTTTCTCGATGCCAGCGAGTCTGCCGCCACTCAAGATTTTATGGCATGAGTCAAATACAGATGCAGATAGTCTGTAAATAACACCTGCCTTATACATTTGAGAGGCTTTGTTTGGCAACATGCAGCAGAGGGTATAGCTGCAGTTTAAAGTCAACTTACCTCTGATTCACTCGCCGCTCATCTTCACTCCCAAAGTCCTGCAGATAAGAGAAGAAGAAAGTATATTTCAATGGAAATACTTAGATCACAAAACACGCACTAAACATTTGGAGGACCTGTTTTTCTCCTGTTTTATGTTCTGGCTTTTTGAACACACCAGAGTAAAGGGCCACCAGCAAGCACCAGTGGATTTTTCCCACTGGCTGAAAAAAACAGTTTAAACCCGGGAACAATCGGCTCAAACGCCTCGTCAAGCAACCCACGTTAAAATCGCCTCGGCTCTGATCAGCATGCTGTGGGAACACCAGAGTCGGGTTGACCCGCTAAATTACACCATTGAACACAACGAACGGGCGCCAACACACCGCGCCAGTCGCTTCTGCTCTAACAAACCAAAACAACTCTTAACATTTGTTAAACATGGTGCAGCACTGGATTCGTAAAGCTAATAGAGTGAAACAATAACACACACTTACTAATCCTTGGCTTACTTACATGTTGCTCTCCATTGTCTACTTTAGTGATTTATGTCGCACTGGTAACATTACCAATGCTAACCCAGCATGATGGTGCAGGCATATGGACCCATGTTTGAAAAAACATGTGTAAACCCGCCATTTTCAGTGGGAAAGAGGCTGAGAAGAGAAAAAAATCCCTTTCAAAGTTCCTTCACATTCTACATTTAAAAGCTCGAGACTTTGCAAGACCCAGATTACTTAAAATAATTTTCATTGTATTTTTTTCATTTGAATTCTGAAAACATTTATGTTAAACAAAAGTTGCACTTTTGACTCAATCTTCGTCTTAACTTAATTCTTCTACCCTTGGCTAATCTGTTAAGACCAGTGGCAATATTGAAGCAATCTTATTATATGATTTCACAATTGCGAACTTATAAGGATGTTTGCTTTTACAAGTGGTAACAGTAAAATTTGTCCTATTTGAACATATTTAATGACAATGTTCTTAGTTTCTTTCATCATACTAGAATGGGAAGAACAATTGCATCAGGAGAAATGCAGTTTTATGAACAAGGATGAACTTGAGTTATGTCCTGACTGCTTTTAAACATGAACCTGCAGGCGAATTCCAGTGCAGACAGGCAAAAAGCACTGTTTTTTTTCTTAACTTTAGCACCGATAACTAAAAGACTTTCTGACTTTTATTGAAACCTATTCTATATTACTAAAGGGTTTTTCATATAAAAAAATTAAGATTATTTGAAGAAAACAATTACATTCTTCTTATTTATAAGAAGCACATAACATTTAGTTAAAACAAATCCAGCAAATCATACAAAAATACAGTAAAATGTTTTATTCGGGTTCATATGTGATATGGTAAAACTGCCTCTACTTCCATCCTCACCCCATCATGCAAGCATCCACTAGGTGCTTGTTTACACAAGCGATTTTTCCTTTCACTCCAGCACAGCCCTGCTCCTCCAAACCCCCCCACCCCCCAACAGATGACATCATGGCTGCGGCAGATTTCACTCAGCATTTTTTGTCAGATCTGAGCAGAAAATTTAAAGCAGTAACAAGGTGCACAGAAAATACAAAACTAATCCAATGCAGCAATGCGTCTATTGTTAAAAAGCAATTAAGATGACACAGGTGAGTGCTGCGAAAGCTTGATTATGCATCAGGAATCTCCTAAATGTTTGATTTTTGGGGGGCAAGACCATAATTTCGCATCAAAATAAAAGAACAAATGCAAAAATGTGGTCATAATTAAAGCTTAAAAAATGCAGAATGATGCCTTACCTTGAATGTGTTAAATGTAAAACAAGGTGAGCTCATATGTTTACAAATAGTAAGCAGCGCCCCCACCTGGCTATTATCATCTGTACTGGGACATAGTAAAGGAACAATATTGGGATAAATAACTGTTTGGAATAAACTTTAACTTTTCCCCAATTATCAGTGACCATAACAACAAACTCAAAAAAAAAAAAATAAAAATAAAAAAAATACAGATATTTCTGTAGCGTTATGTAGATGACTAAAAAATATTTTTATTCTTGAAAGAATGTGTGTGGATCACATGTTTCTCTTATTTTAAATGACCAATAGGTCATCAAGCTATCAACAGACACATTTCCAGGGCATTCATGTTTGTTTATTTGAAATTAATATATATATATATATATATATGTGAAAATTTAACGTCAAAACATAATTTAAAAGTTTGATTTGGGATATTTTTGACAGTTTTGTCTTAAAAAAAAGATCATAAAGCAAATACTTAAAACAAAAAACAAAAAATGGCCTGTTATTTTATTAGAAAAATATACAACCTATAAGAAAAAACAGATTAAATGACTCAACATGTCATAAACAGCTAACATTGAGGTTAGCTACATCTTCATTCATATCGTATTATAGTACAATTAAGCATATTTTAAATCGCAGCTGCATTTCAATACTTGAATTAATATTTACCAGTCAGCCTATTGACATTGAGATATTTTACATGTTATTGTTATTTTTATAATAGAAGCAGGGAGTTCATACCATCGCTAACATCCTAGCATAACGTGATGGAGCCTAGCATAACACGATAACCAACGGTGCTAATTTAGCTTCAATCAGCGGCCCTTCCTCTGTCAACATCCCCCTCATCCTCACTGTTTCCCAGCTTAACTATCACACCGGCGCATCGCTTTGGTTGCCCCCCTCCGAGGGCCGAGACTGACCTCCCCTGCGGTCGTCGTTGCTGTGCTTGCGGTGGACGCGGCGCTCGGGGTCGGAGACCGCTGCAGTGTTACCAACGCCATGGCTGGAGACCGTGGATGCTGCGCTTCATATGCTGCACCGACACCGGGGGGCGGCCGCTGTGGCCTGCAGAGCTGCAGCTAGCTGCCGGGGCTAACGGTGAGTGGAGCCGGGAGGGAGACAGAGGGATCCTGCAGGATGGGGCTCAATGGTGTGTGCGTGTGCGCGTGCGTGTGTGTGTGGGTGGGTGTTACAGAGCAGGAAGAGAATTTTACTGAAGCAAAAAGTTCTATATCACACATTTAGTCCAACATACCCAAATTACAGAGTAAAAGATACATTCTGTATATTTTTACAGAAGGTACAATTACAATGAACTGTATCCTTTGACTAAAGGCATTTTTATCTTTCCTGCTGCTGTAACAACTGCATTTACATACTTCATACTTTTTATTGCATTTTTATGGTAACATTCACGATATGAAAAATAAATGCAATTTAGTTTTCCTTTTAACTGTCATTGTGTTTTCTCCCACATCACTGAAAGCAATATAATAATTCAACTTTTACTGTCAAGGTCTTGGTTCTGTTATGTTTTCTTTTGAGTTTTCATATTGCTTTGCTCCATGTTTTCTAGTTGTATTGGTTTAATTCCTATTTTGTTGTTTTTTCTGGATATATTTGAGTTCTTAGGTTTTTATTTGTTACCTTCCGTTACCGTCTTGTGTTGGTCACCTTTTCCCTAGCTCCTTTCTAGACTCCTCTCCTCACACCTGCTCCCAATCAACTCGTTAGTCCTCTCTTTGTTCAGTCTATCATAAATACACTCCTTGTGCACTTCCTCAGTGCTGGTTCCTTGTCTTACCTCTTCTCGCCTTACCCTGACTCCACCTGCTCTTTTCCCCTGATATCTCTATGGTACTGGTTAAGTTTTGCATTTTGTATTCCTGCCTCTGTTACCTGTGTTGATTTATTTAAAAGTGCAAAAACTCACCTCTGTCTCTCAGCCTCTGCATTTGGGTCCTCAAACCTCAACTAAACCCTAATGTACATTCAGTTTGTGTAGTATAAGGTGCCAACATAAAACTGTGTGCAGCTGCAACACTGAAGTTATGCTGCATTTTAACATGCCAAATACTGCTGATAATTGTGCTTTTCCTAATGTGAGTATTGATTATATTGTAGTCATGTCACTCCCTTCTAAACAATAGTTTTGCTTATAGCATATATATATATATATATATCCATATATGTTCTGCAGTTAAGTCGTTTAAGATAATATATATGTTCTGCAGTTAAGTCGTTTAAGATAAAATATTTTTTATCTTTTTTCCTGGAGAAATCCAGGTGCAGGTAACCACGGTGTGACACAGGTTGATGCTGCCGCTTGCACTCTTGGTGCTTATCAGAGCCAATGGAGCATTTACAGGCCCGTTGCAAAAAGGCAGGAAAACTTTCAAGACTCTTTCAGCTCCATATAAAAATACCACGAAAAACAAGGATTCCTAATTTGATTATTATTTTTTTTATTCAAAAACACACCAAAAAGAAAACAAAGTCTTGATTCTACTAACCCTCTTACTATGGGATAGAGGTTTAAGGTGGAATCTAAAACCAGAAAGAAACTACAACTCTGCTTTGACAATCATAATTATGAACAACTTGGCAACATGGCAACAACTCACATCTTAATGAAATGTGTAAACTACAAATAATATCTGCTCTGAGTTCTTCAAAATTGTGCAATGTCACTCCAATCTGTAAAGCAGTGGTGTCCAAATTCAGTCCCTAGGAGCTGGTATCTTGCATGTTTTAGTTATTTTCCCTGGGGGTACATACACATTTTTCAGCGTATCAAAGTTCTACACATGCCTTTGACCCAGGTGTTATTAGAGAGATAACTGAAACATCCAGGATGCCTGTTCCTAAAGATGAACTTTGAACCTTGTGAGAAACATAGTGTGGACAATTGTATTTCCAGAAAGAAAAACAGTAAAAGCAGATTACAAAGCTAAACTGAGCCACTAGGAACAAGTAACAACTAGCCTCTTGTGGAGTAGAAAGTACAATATGACTTTGAAACATAGTGGAGAGAAAGGTATAAATGTAAAAATCATTTTCTTTCTCTGAACTTGTTTTCCAGTAGGAAAATCTAAGCTAATGCTACAATATTATTATTATTATTTTTTTTTTTTTTCCATTTAAACTACTTTCAGTATCGTTTTGTTTTGTTTTGAATGTGCGAACTTTCTTAGCTCAAAGATAATAATTTAACTGTTCTATAAAGTATATTAATTGTTGTTAGTGCCTTTCTACATATTGTATTTTTGTGTATCATACGCCATCTCTGGTCTAACGACGGGACCTGAACGCAGCACTTCACACTTGAACGGCTCCCAGCTCCACCCACCACAATGTGACAGATGGAGCCTTGAACGCAGCACACCACACTTGAAAAGCTCCAAGCTCCGCCCACCTCAATGTGACAGATGGAGGCGTAGAAATGGTGTTCAGTCAATGATTAGAAGTTAACACTGAGCAGTAGTAACTCGAGCTTAAGGTAAGATATATAAATATATATATACTGGGGGTTTTTTCAATGTTTTTGGTATTCTTAAATAGATTGCTCGTGATTTTTTTTCGCATCCTGCGGCTATTTTTAATTCCTTTTAATAAATATACAGCGCGTCCATCCCCCGTTATATAAAACTAAGCATGTGGGCTGCTCAAAGTTCGCAAAGCTGCAGAACATGACCTGATTATTTGTGCTTGCTTTTCCCATGCAATTCAGTTTTTGTGTCAGAAAACCCGTCACTCTTTTTTTCTTCTGTGCATTTGATTTCGTTCATGCAATAACATGCATTGAACCTAAAGACAGTTTCAAGTCGGTCTAAACATGTCTTTTTTTTTTTATTATTTATTCCACACATGTTTTGTGGGCTATTATTAACCTGCTTTATGGTGTTTTTCTGCACAAAGAAGTAGGCCATTAAAAGTTCATCTGCCCTGTTTTAGAGCAAAGATGCGGGTGGCAGTGGTTGGAGCTGGAGTCATTGGTCTGTCAACAGCTCAGAGCATCTATGAACAGTACCACTCCACTGTTAGCCCACTGATCATTGAAGTCTATGCAGACTGCTTTACCCCTCTGACCACCAGTGATGGAGCTGCTGGCTTCTGGCAGCCTTACCTCTATGATAAGGGCAACGTCCAGGAGACGTGAGTGCAACCTTTCTTTTATTGTCAATTCATATTTTTTCCTTATCTCTAAAAGTGACAATCAATACAATGTCCTGTCTGTTTCTCTCATTAGAAAATGGAATAAGGAAACGTTTGACTATCTGCTAAATTGGCTCAGCTCACCTGAGGCTGTAAAAATGGGTATATTCCTCCAATCAGGCTACAACCTCTGCACTGAACCTCTTCCAGTGAGTACTGCTTTGATCTTGCAAAATGCACTGTAAGCATAACCTTAGAGATAAGAGCTGCACTCGGTAACCTATTTTAAGTATAAAGATCAAAGTTAACCTCCTAAAGATTAATTATAGAATTATCCCAGACAGGTTCATTATAAGTCATAGATAAAGTCCAATGTTTTTGTTTTTTTCGGCTGCACTGAAGAAGAGCTTTGTTCGGATGAACAATGGATGGTTGCCAACAGTAGTTGGGAAACACCAATAGAGAGGCCTCAAGAAGGGTTGGGGTTACATACGGTTGAGTTGGTTTTCTATGCACTGGTGTAAGGTGATTTTTGTTATTCATTCTCTAAGTAAGTCTGTTTTGGATTGCAGGAACCCTCGTTTAAGGACATCGTCCTGGGCTTTAGACAGCTCACAGAGCGAGAGCTGCGAATGTTTCCTGGATACAAGTGAGTTCCTGCAGAAATGACCCAAAATATATATATATATATTACAGTCAAGCAGCCTTCAGTATCTTTGATAATGTTTCCAGTACAGCAGTAAATATTAAAACCCAATCCACATTCTCCAATGACACACATAAAGTATCAGGGAAGTGAATTATTTTTCTCAAAAGGTGATACTAGATATAATTTCCTCTCAGCACATCATCTGTGTTTCAAGTTTTGGATATCTTTCTAACTAGTGGATGACCATTAAAATGCTTTATTTCTTCAGGTATGGCTGGTTCAACACAGCTCTCATGGTGGAAGGTAAAACGTACTTACCATGGCTGACCAACTGGTAAGTAAAAACCTTTACATACTTTTTCTCATTCTGGCTTTAATATTCTAAATAATTGCTTCATACTATGTTTTATTGTGTAACAACAAAACAACAGAAATTATATAGAGTGATAAGTTATTTAAAATTAGAATACAACCTGGTATCCTAATGACTTTTTTTGTTTCAAATATACTTGTATATTTATCTTTTTTGAAAAGATTTTTACGCTACATATTTTTACAGTTTGTTTGCAATGTATTGAACTCACTTAGAGATACAATGCATGATAACATTATTCATAATCCTTTATTATTTTATTTAATTCATAATAACCATATATATCCGGTATATAGATTTGTTTGGCTGTAATAGAACAACTCAAAATAGTGAATAATTGGTGTGGACAGAAAAAGGTGCAGGGTTTTTATTTATCTTCCAAATGGAAAATCTGGAAATTACTGTTAGCAATTGTATTTAGCTGCCTAAAGTCAATAGTCTCTGTGACAGTACCCAAATGTAGACTGAAGCTGAAGTGGTTTCTTGAATATTTAATTAACCAAAAAGTTCAACAGAGGCAAAAATCTAAAACATAAATCCACAAAAATAAAAATATACTGAAGACCGGGAATACTCACAACAAGGGGGCAAAGAAATTATGACAAACCAGCAAAGAGTGACTGAACAGGAGGAGAATAAATGGGAGTGCCCTGTATTTAGATCTATCTATCTTCTCATCTCTTTTTTTCCTGTTAAAAAAATCTACTCCCTCGACATGATACAGCAACCAGTGCCATGACTCTGCTCGTATGTCATCATAGTGGCAGTGTCACCGATGACTTCCTTCTTTTCACTCTTTATAGAGACACATTCTCCCTGAGGGTGGGAACTCCTCATTACCACAAACTTTGTCCTCGTCTACATATTAGGTGTTCTTTGGATGCTAACCACAGATCTCTATTTATTCACTGGATTGCTGATAGGCGGTTGGTAGTACAGTACACAGGGCTGTGAAGTCACCAGCCACCATATTGGTACTCCCTAGTTAGACCAGTCAGAATATAAAAAATATGTGCGCTACAGCATCAAACAACCATTATGTTCTCATTTTCAGGGGGTCTTAAGACTTTAAAAGTTAAAATAAAGTCATAACTTTGACACACACTTGGTGTTACATAGCATGAGTAGATTACTGTATGTTATGGTAAAAAAATAGGCACATCACTTTGCATATTCAGCATGAAGTCTATAAATCATGTAATATAACTTACTATACAAATCCATCACAAGAAACTTAGTGTGTTAATGCAGCGTAATAATACTGTAGTCAGATATTAGGAATAATGCACACACACACACCCCATCTGATGATGTGCCAAAGGTGCTAAATTGATGTTGTACATGTAATAAACATGTATTGTTATGGTTTTTACATTACATTAGAGGCATTTTTATGGTGTGACTCCATGAGAGTGGGGAGTACCAAGCTGGAAGTGGATTACCTCATTTTTTTTCAGCCAGTCAGCAATCCAGTTATTGAATAGAGATCAGTGATGCTAACAAATTCCTTTGTATAGCATGTCTCAAGGCTTGGTACCATGGTTGTGCAGCTTCTATTTAAACATATTTGAAATGTTTTTGCAGGTTAAAAGAAAGGGGTGTTCAATTCTATCACAGAAAAATAAAGTCCTTTGAAGAGGTTAGTGGAAGGTTTTTTTCTTTTTTAAGTTTTATTTTTCTAAAGCCATCTCAAAATGATGCATTTTCCTCTTCTGTTCTACAAATATGTTACCGTCTGACAAATCTTTACCATTTATTGCCTATGACTTTTATTTTCAGCTTTCTGATCTTGGGGCGGATGTTATAGTAAACTGCACAGGGGTGAGATCTGGGGAGCTGCAGCCAGACCCAGACCTTAGACCAGGACGTGGCCAGATAGTTAAGGTGAGCTTAGGAGGCCTTAAAGAGCATGTAGAGACATTACAAAATAAACTATTTTTAACATGTTCATCTGGTTCCAGGTGGATGCCCCATGGCTGAAGCACTGGATCATCACCCACAGTACTAAAACTGGAGTGTACAATTCACCATATATCATCCCAGGGTATTTTCAGTAACACAGCAGATAAGCACAGAACTGTCTAATCACACTGACCTTACGCTTGCACCAATGTTTGTACTGATTAACTTTTAAACTGATATCATGCCTCAGATGTTTTTCAGTGGGCAGTTTTACCTCATGCTTTTCTGGAAGTGTCAATGTGTAGCTGCAGACCTTGTTTGGGCTAGTTTGGGATGGTTGTGCCATGAGGTCAGATAGTCAGACCTGTTTTTATTCACTAACAGACCCTACGTGTCTGCAGGAGCCGTCTTGTGACTGTAGGAGGAGTTTTCCAGCTGGGAAACTGGAGTGAGCAGAACAACTCCACCGACCATAAGAACATCTGGGAAAATGCATGTCAGCTTGAGCCGAGTCTCAAGGTGAGATGACGTCAAAAGGCAGAGAAAAGCCACTTTTCCTCTGCTGAAGTTAATTATTCATAATGAGCCTTCTGGGGTGCAGAAGAGATTTTGTGTCTTGCCCTAAAACACTTTAAATATGCAGAAGATAAAACAAAAACTGACATTATTGCATCAAAATGGCAAAATACATTAAAAAATGACTGAAACACTGCATTGCAAAAGTATTACCATTCCTGAAACTTACTCATATTACAACACTGTCAGCATATCTTTTTCTGACTGAACAAAGCTCATAATTTTACATTAAAAAACGTTAAAATTATTCTTCTGTTTGGAATTTCATATACCATTCTAACGCCATTAGAAACATAAAAAACAGCTGTCGAACTCTACAATCGTCTTCACAACTTAAGGTATATCTCTGGCCCAGCACACCTGAATTAATGAATTGGGTTGAAAGCAGAACTCTGTTGGTCTTAATAACATATTGAGGAATAATCTCGCCATTTTACTCAAGCTTGTTGGACCGGTATCCCCACACCATGATCCTGCCACCACCATGTTTCACACAGTGTTCAGGGTGATGTACAGTGTTAGCTTGGCCACTGTAGAAGATGAGACAAAAGCATGCTTTTTTAATTTAAGCAATGTGTTTCATTTAGTCGTTGTCAACTAAGGTGACGGGTTTTTTCTTTGGCTTATTTCTGTGTGGTTCTCCTCAGCATGCCAGGATTGTAGAGGCCTGGGCCGGCCTCAGACCTGTTCGCAGCAAAGTTCGACTGGAACGTGAGACTATTCAGTCTGGTGCTTCCCCAATCGAGGTAAACCCAAGCAGAAAATAGTGAACATTTTGCTCCTCAGTTGCCAAAACAAACAGTAGTGAACTCTTCCAGGTGATACACAACTACGGCCATGGTGGTTTTGGGCTTACCATTCACAGAGGCTGTGCTGAAGAGGCAGCAAGGCTGTTTGGCCAGATCGTGGAACAGAAGGGCAAACGTCCAAAAGCTCGGCTGTAGTGTTGAGCTCAGCAGCAGCAGCAGCAATCACAATTTTTTACACCAGCACTCCTGGTGCTTTCAACAAACCTAACATGTCTTTTTTCTTTGTCTGAGCACTACTGACACCAATGTAACCCAAGATGCCTTAGATTAATATTAAGTTTGAATGATTTACCTGAGCAATGAAAATATGTCAATGATTTATGTCTATGTAAATTTAGTTTGTAGTAAATGCATTGTTTCTAACTGATGATGTAGCTTTATTCATTTTTATAAATAATAAAAAAACATGACTCCATAAGTTGTTGTTTTTTTTTAAGTTTATTTACTGTAGTATCATACACATTTACATCCATCATATTAACACTTAATGCCGCACAATATCTCAAACACTGGTGAGTTAGAGTCTTCTTGGTGGACCTGTGCGTGGTAGTATCATGTCTGTTTGGAATGACCTAGTCTCTATCTAATTTTTCATTACAAACAAAATCAAAGATCACAAACAAACTAGGCTTTTATTTAATTCTTTAACATAAGTTACACAGAAAACTTAACATCCAGTAGAGTCACAGCTGGGGTCTATTGAAATACAGTGTTAACATCTGAGTCATTTGAGGATTCATCAGTACATGAGTGCAAACATCATTTTTTGAGAAAAAAAAATAAAGCTGGTCTATTTTTGATGATCACGTGAATACAGAGGTTTATTTGTCTTTAAGAACAAACTAAAATATGTTACTAATTCACATGTCATTTCTAAAAAACCTTCTAAACAGCTAAAACTTTCTCCACGCGAGAAGATGCAATTACATTTAACGGGATTCCTGACTTCTGTTTGGCCTAAAAAAATAACTCAATATGTGAGTGAAACTTTAACAGAATCATCTGGACTTTATCTTCACTTGTTATTAACAAACCTTTTCCCTGTTAGAGCACATTTCAGGGTTAGAAATACTAAACATGTTTGAGATAGTTGAAATAGCAGCATTATGGAGTGGCTGTGTTCTACTATACCTTGCAATAGTATTCACACCTCTTGAACGTTTTGACATAATAACACAAACTTTAAAGTATTTTATTTTAGAATCTATGTCATTGACCATCACATAATTTTAGAGATCAAGATAATGAATGAGAGGTTTCACCGGCCAGATACTCCACATCTTTTAGTAATGATAATAAATTAAACTGTGTGGTGCATTTGTTTTTAACGCCTTTTACCAACAAATGCTTAGATAAAATCCAGTGGAATAAACTGCTTCTACAAGTCCTCTAGTGAATAGTAATTACTGAAATTAATTCTCAATGTAAAACCAACAGTTTTTGGAAAGCTATGGAGATTACTAAAAAAACAACATCAGGAAACTAAAGAACTATACGGGACAGGTCAGAATAAAGTATAGAGAGGTGTAAAGCAGGGTTGAGTTAAAAATAAAATAAGATCCTAAACTTTGAACACCTAACAAAGGGCTGATCAGTTCCAATCAGTTCTAACGGAAAGAGTGTGACACAGCAGCAAGAACACTGAGGCATATCCAGGCATCTAATCTGGCAGGCCAGACAAATATAGAGCCAAAAGAGGGCAACTCTGGAGGAGCTACAGTGATCCACTGCTTAGGTGGTGATGGTGGCGTTATGCTGTGAGGGTGATTTTTTTCTTCAGGGATAAGAAGCTTGGGAGAATAAATGAGTTAAAAAGAGGAGGATTGTAAAAGAATACAGCTGAAGCTGAAGTAGCCGTGAGGGTGCAGGTTTACCTTCCAGCGGGAAAACAAGGCTAAACCAATGGCCAGAGCTACAATGCAATGCTCTAAATCAATGGACATTAAAGAAAAAAATAATTTCAGAAACCGTAGCAAGAGTCAGAGATCTGAGTTCAGTGGGACAGGAAAAGCTGGATTTAACAACATTCCAATCAGGGAGGCTAAATACAAATGAGTTTTATTATTTGTAAAGAATGGCAAACTATCTACTTATGTGCTACTTTATGTATGTGTTGGTCTTTATATTAGATTCTATTAAAATGCTTAAAAGTTTGTGTTTGTAATGGTATAAAAAATAATTTGAAGCAGCATTTATACTTTTGCAATATTCTGCAATTAAGTCCTTAATTGTTAAGATATTAAAACAGTTTGTACTTGGTCTGAGCCCTCTACCTTCTTAGTCACAGCATTTTAAAGAACTTATTTGTGGCTTTAATCTTTTCAGTGGTTGTTTAACAATTAGAAGGATGTTGCTCTTTCCAAACACAAATAAATGAAAAAGCTTAAGTTTCTTAAGAGAGCGGCTGAAGCTGCAGCCTGATATGTGTCACCCTTACCTTTAATAATAACAACAAAATGTACCAGATTTACTTATAAAATATACATACAATAAAATGGGACATATATATGACATATTTCAACATTTTATCAGCAATGGATAATTTAGTTTTGTGTTTTTAATATTTTTGCTGGGAAATGTTCAGTTCTTTGGCTGGATGGAACTCCTCAGCAGCTTAATTTATAGCTAATCTACTTACTTATTATTTACATACCATTATTAGAATGGCCATTTGAATGTACAATTAAGCCCAAACTTGAGTTTGTTTGTTTTTCTGACAGAACACCAAACAGACATCCATCAAAGGATAAAAAAAAACTACATAGAGGTTAATGATTATGAGAAAAAAAAAATTTTTCGTGCCCAAAATTTTTTATACAATTCTCAGTAATCTTCAATGGTGATTTAACTTATGGGATGATTTCCTTTGGCTTTAGATAGCCTCTTTGTCATAACCCTAACAGATTTGTGTCAAACGTTGATCAGCCTGGACTCTGTCCGAAGTAAACTAAAATTTTCTAACAGAAGAAATAGCTTGGTTCTTCAATAAGTAAAACTGAACTAATGTCTGAAAAATAATGGCACTTTTGGAAAACTCTGCAGACTCTCACTCTATGTGCTGTAATGTAGAAATATTATCCACAGTATCATGCTGAAGAACCCTCAACTCCCAGTGACAGCTTCAGGAAATCTTTGTTAGAAATAAAACAAACGCCATTATGTTTAGACCTTCTAAATTCATGATTTTAGCCTTTTATGTGTGGTATTTGCATTACCAACAAGAAAAGGCTGAATAAGAGCCACAAATTACAGTAAGGAGTTCTCATGTTTGTGAGAAACTCTCTATTTCTGTGCTCCAAAATTATCTATGTATTTATCATAATAATGGGGCTGTTCAATAAAATAAATTAGTTTTACCTAAACGGTCGTTTTTTTTTTCATACATTAAAGTGCATATCAGCAGGCAGCCTATACGTACATGAGATGATCAGATTTCCTTACTAAAAATACTGAGAAGATGTTATGTTAAATATGCTTTGTCTACTACAGAAGCAGCGTTTTAAAAAGGTTCAAAAGTTGAATATGTTCATTTAAGGCTCTTATAAGAAGGTGGATGCATGAAGATACATTTGAAAACTTTCTTATTTTCATCATCCTCTCCTGAAATCTTGTACATTAGGTCTCTCTCACTCACTCCGTGTGTACGTAGTTTTACAATGGAAACCCTGTGACACCAGTGATGTTTAAAGACCTTTCATGACATGATGAGAAAATAAATGGTGCTGCCTGGCTCATTAGGGGTAACATACATGAAGGGCAGAAAGATGGTGTTGTTTTCTCCTTTCTTCTCATCTTGTCTTGTTGCTGCACTTGCCTTCTGTTTGTACCTTAGCAAACACGTTCTCAACCCTGGGAGCTTGAGTTGGAGTGTGGGATTTCTTCAGCTTTGTGGCCTACCATCTCCTGTCCCCACTCACGATGGCTGGACTCCTGCAGACCCCGGCCTGTGGTTTCAATGGGCAGAGCACAGGAGGCAACAGCAGCAAACAGGCAGCAGCAGCAGTACACAGAGAGAGCCAGGTACACTGAGGACTCTAGCATCACCTGTAGGATGAAGGCCCAGATCAAACACAATGAATAAACTTATACAAACAAGGTCCTTTAAATTCTTAGCACTATTTAATCTAGGTGTTACCTGTGCAACAAAAGGAGTGATGAGAGCGCCAACTCTAGCCATTCCACTGCTTGTTCCCAGACCCAAAGCTCTGGTTGCTGTTGGATAAACCTGCAGAAAAAAACAGAAAGAAATTCATGATCTCCTGGTTTAATCTCTCTGCTTTCTCTGCTCATAACAAATTTAAAATCATACTCTATATATATTACCTCCGGAGTGTAAACATAAGCTGCCTGGAAGCCTCCAGCAATAAACGCCCTGGCTACGAATATTAGCACTGTCATGGACACTCTGTAAAGGACAAACAAGTTTCAGAAGACATAGATAAACAAGAATCTGCAAATCATTAAATATAGAGGCGATAATTTACCTCCCAACACATCCATACAGGGGAATGATGCACAGGGAGAAGACGAGGAAACACAATGCCATGGTCATTCTCCGTCCCAGTCGATCAATAGCCCACAGTGTAACCAGCAGTCCTAAGCAAAAGGAAAAAATGAAATAAACTCGGCTTGTTGTCTTCTCCTAAAATGACTATCTTTATGCATTTGCTTGTTTTCTTTAAATTAGAAAAAAAAAAAAACACAATAAAATGAGAATAGGTTTCTTTATGCACAAAGTGAAACTTTCTAAGAATTTACTAATAAAAACAACAAATACTGTTTCTGGAGGAGTTAGAATATCACATAAGACCACCAGAAAATGATTTTAATCACAGCAATGTTATGTCATTACCATGACCTGACAGCTGCTCCATTATTGATAGGAAGACTCATTAGACAATTGCTAAGTAAGCTGATGGTTCACAGAGTGCTGTATTTAAGCACAGTGATGGAAAGTCTAGTGGAAAGAAATAGTGCAGCAGAAAAAGTAGCACAGGCAACAGAGATAATCACAGACTTGAGAGGATTGAACAGTAAAGCCCTTTTGAGATTTTGATAGAAATGCTAAAGGGGGGATATGAGGCAGGTCTCAACTCTGAAGAGCCATCACAGACAGACACTGCAGGACTTGGGCAGCAACAGGGTGTATGGAGAAACGCTGAATTTAAGCAACTTGATGTCCAATTGAATTATTTCTGAAAAGGAAGCCTCAATCATATGCATTTAATATTTTAGATGGGTTTTCTTTTTTGATACTAATGTTAGAAGTATCAAAATCACATTTTATTCATCTAATTCGAAATTCTACTATTCTAAAAAAATGTATTTATTGTTAATTTTATCTCTAGCACACAGATAATATACTTTATGAAAATGACACAACAAATATATCACTCTGTATCTAATAAATCAATATTTAAATTTCACATTTGAAATGAATTACTAGAATACATTGATTTATATAGAGGCTCCCGTAAAACCATTATCTTGTGGCAAAAAAATAATAATAATAAATATTTGATAATGGAATTACTTAAAAAAAAAACCATCCATTTGAAACTAAAATAAAAATGCTGTCTGTATTTCATAATACAATCGTAAATTAAAATCGTAAATGAAGCATCAGATGAGAATGAGGGCCAGTTGCTCTGTCTATTTTGAAACAATTTTTGATATTTTAGTCTTCAGCATTTCAGTTTTTGTTATTATTGCAATAATTTGCTATTTTATCAACAGTTTTCTATAATTCCTATTCCTGATTAAATGGATTACAGACGTTATTATGTAATCAAATATTGATATTACTTATCTTAACATCTTACAAGTAAAATCATATAGTATTTCACTGCACACCTACATATTATTAACAAGAAAAAAACAAACATATTTAATGTATTTACCTGGGAATTCAGATAATGTTGTCCACAGTAGATCTTTGTAGTCATCAGAATTTAAATATTTACACTCCAAGCTGCATCGCAGCTCCTTTTTACCACCTTTGGCCACTAGAGGAAGACATTAAACAGTTCTTTTGTTAGATATTCTCAATCAAATGTCTATCATGCTTTTTGCATAAATCATGTTGTTTCTGGTTGTAGAAGAAGCTTTCTTTGACTCACTTCCACATGCGCCTCCCTCTTGAAACAACTCTGTGGTGAGGAGCACCAGTCCGTAGTAGGAGAAGGCGTTTGCAAACCTGCACTGACAAAGAAGCAACTTGAAATCAGGCTAAGATATAGCCTTGCAATTTTTTCATATGCTTTGATCTTTTCCACATCTATTATATCACAGCAGTGTTGTCCAAACATTTAGGGCCAAAATGGTAGCTGAGAGGCTCCACCAGCCACAAAAAAATTTTAATATATACAATGCGAAAAACACATTTTAACATAGAATTTTGTATTTTCACATAATCACAATAAACCAGAGTATTTTGATGAAAGTAAAAGTTGGGCTATTGTCTCAACAAGATTAACTTATGGTTAAAGTCTTGCATCAAATATATGTGCTAAAACTTGCCAACTGCCTCAGCTGGTTGGTAAGATTTGTGCCGTTATTATTTTGGAGTCAAGGACCTTTCTAAAGTCATTCAGAAGGTCACATATAGCCTCCCCAGCCACACTTTGGACACTACTGTCCTTAAAACCATTAATTTTTTTTGTGCAATATAATTTTCTCCTGCCAGCTTAATTTTTATACTTTCTAATCAAATCATCTGTGACCTTTTCATGCCGACACTCATTTAATTCTTAAACAATCCATCTGTGTGTTATTGTATCTCAGTATTAATCTTTATACTGGAAGGAACTCTTTTGAATGAAAAATTGTTTCAGAAAAAAATACTGAGGTGTATGCTGCCCTCCCAGCAGAACAGTTACCTGAGCCTGAGTTACTTTGCATGGCAGACTGGGCAAAGAAATATTTTCAACTTGTGTAAAACCACTGGAAACAAAATATATACAGCTGCTACTGCAGTTAAAAGTTGTTTGACAAATACTTCTACTTCGGGGGCTAAATACAAAGGCACACCGCAATGTTTAGATTTACATGTATAAAAAGTAAAGCCATGTATTTTACACTTCACAATTCTTAACTACTTTGGGTCGGTCCATGACATACAATTGTAATGAATTACACTGAAATGCATGTGACAAAACAAGCTCGTGGTACTATTATTCTTTAGAAAATACAGATTAAAGATGGCCACTAAAATTGCAGAGGATTGAGAAAATCCCGAGAGAGACGTTTGGGTGCTTTATTATTTGTCTTGTTTACCAAATAAACCAGAGTAGAATTGTAGTCCAGCGAAGTTGTGATGAGAATAAGTCTCGAATCTTTCCCCGGTCTTCCTAATTTGAAAGAACAGATACGTAAGAATAGATAAATGATTGCATGATACATGTAGTATATTGCAGGTGAGACAATAGTTATTAATAGTCCTATAACACAGTACATGCAGACTGCGCTCTACCTGTCTTGCAGCAATAAGTTTTCCCAGAGGCATGGGGACACCGTTTTCTGTTGCTATTCGTTTCAGAGTAGCAAGAGCCTTTTCCTGGTTCCCCGTCAGCACATCATAACGAGCACTCTCTGGAAGCCACTGTAAACACATGCACATCAGCATTAAAGGTGTAAATGCATAACACTACCATACTCTACAGCCTAAAACTGTTGCACTCACATAGCACAGAAAGGCAAAGATGAAGAGAGGGATGGTGGAAAGGCCCAGCAGCCAGCGCCAGCCCAGAGTGGGCATCACCAGGATTGCTAACAGAACTTCGAAAACTGTGCCAATTGCCCAAAAGATCTGGAAAAAAAAAACAGGATGGAAAAGTACTACAGGGGAAAAATACACTTGTTAATGTGTTAGTGTGGAGCAACTCATACCTCAATCAGCAGGATACATGTAGCTCTGGATCTCATGGGAAGAAACTCGGCATACAGGGTCACCCTTGGAGGAATAAGGAACTTTTGTGTTAAAACCAACTCAGTTCATTAGGTTCATTGTTGTCTTTAGAGCTGTGATGGAGGGATACTTACGACTGTGGTGCTCCTCCTATACCAAAGCCCACTAACGCACGCAGGAACAGGATCCACCCGTAAATGGGTGCAAATGCACTCATGAGGCCGTAGAACATGGTCCAAAGTACGCTCAGTGTTAAGCCCTGTTGGTGGGTATGATCAGCACTTACATTTCACATACACTTATCTTATTCACAGCTAGTATTTTTACACATTTAGAGCCCTGCAAAATATTCATACCCTGAGAGTTTTTCTATTAAAAAAAACCTTCAGTTTATCTTATTGAGATTATTTTATTAGACCATGAAAATGGGTCCATAGTTCTTACATGGAGGAAAAATCAAACCTGTATGGTTTGTGAAACCTTTCCAAAAACAAAATGTTAAAAGCATTGCAAGGCATTCATATACAGCCTACGTTGAGTAAGTGCTTTTTAGATACATCTAACTCAACAATTACAGCTGAAGGTCTTTTGGAGCAAGTCTCTGCTGGTCTACCCAATCTAGAGACATCTTGATTTCCTTTTTTTTTTCAAGCTAGATAATTCAAAAATACTGCTTTAGGTTGTATGATTAAATAAAGTCCCAGTAAAATACATTAAAGATTGTGGTTGTGACAAAGGAAACTTCAGAGATTGAAATTTTGCATGGCCCTCATAAACCAAATGGTTAAGAAGACTTCCTGTGGAACTCACCATCTTTCTGCCGTATCTATCAGATATGTTTCCCCAAAGAGAAGAGCTAATCATCATTCCAATGAACACTGCCTGCATCAGTTGTGGAAAAAAAAATAGAATTAGAATTAAGTATAAGCAGGTATATGATTATGTTTATGCATTCAGCAGACACTATCCACAGGGACATACAATGTAGAAACAATTTTACACAGGTATAAGAAGTGGTTCAATTTGGAGGTCCTGAGGAACTAAAGTTCCTTTATCTTAGGGATGGAATAATTATAATCAAGACAATGAATATTATCATGATCCAAGTTTTTAATTTGGGTTTGTTTTAAAGCTTTCTTTATAAGTCAGGTTTCTCTTTTCATTGGCCTGTCACAGTTTCTGCTGTCATTACATTTTTTCAGATTTCCACAAAAGTCCTTTTTTTTTTAGCTTCCCATTTCACTACTTGCCTCAGGTTAGCTATCAGCTTACCTATTGCTGTTTTTCCTTCATATATATGCTGGTTGGGTTTAATAGTTGTTAGTCAGATTTTCTGTCCATTTTAGTTTTGCTACCTTAACCTGCTTTATGTGTGTTCAGTAATTGAAGTCTAGAAGCTCCAAGGAGTTCCTACATTTGTGTCTTTCCCCCCAATTCAACCATTCATATCACAGCATGGCCATATATTGTGACTCCTGGTTTGGTTTAAAATCAATCCAAATAAAACTTGAAGCTTTACACAATTCATTTTCCTGCATATTCACCAAACACTCCATAAAGGATCACTTTATAAACTGTAGGAAGCTCTTACCGATGTGAGTAGTGCCACCTCAAGGCTCGGTAGCCTCCATTCACAGTGGAGCTGTGGGGCTAAGATGCTGAGAATCATCATCTCCATGGCATCAGCCATCTGCACAAACAAAAAGCCCAGATACACTCTTTAAATTAGTGTTGGAATAGACAACATTAAATGTCTGTTGAGCCTACATTGAATTTTTGCCATTCTCACCCAGGACAGTCCAGTGAGAATAGAGAGCTTCCACTGAAATGTGCCAAAGCCAATCGCCTCCACTGCATCTTCTACCATGAACGTGTCTGTAAAATGGTGAACTTAAGTAATTTGTGTAAAGTATTATCTAACTTAAAGAGGAAATGGTAGTGGGCAGAGGCAAAGCACTACTGTTATTTACCATCGGTTGGATTTGCAAACTCTCGTGGCACTGGAGCTCCTTCTGCAAGTGCCACAGATTCCAGATCAACAGGCGCTGCTGTTGTGACACCCTGCTCTCTGCTCTCCACATCTTCCTCGGAACGTGTGCTCTCACCTGTGCGACGGAAGCGAACAACACTGCAAAATAAAATAAAAAAGAAAGGCAAAAAGCAACATGAATTATTTTGGTGAAAAAAAAAGAAAGAAAAACTATAGCCTAAATGAACAGCTTAGGTATAGTAATTTTTGTAAAGCTATTTCTGTGGTTAGTGCTTATACTGTGAGGCCAAGGTTTTCAAGAAAAGGGTATATTCATTACTTCATGTGACGGGAGTCAATTTGTTTCTAAGGTTTACAATACCGGTATGTACAATTTTTGTTTAAAAGACAGTTGGTTTGTCTCTTTTTTTATTTCGATTTTATCTATCACTTATTGGATGATTGATGTCTTTTACCTTCATTGAGGATGACAAACAAGCTCCTAATTCAACACTTCTTTACCTTTCTACTTAAGCCAGGGCCAGAAATCCACCAATTTTAGATGTTGAGATTATACATGGTTTAAAAGTTAAGTTACATTACCAATATGCCACAGTGATAACACTGGTGCACTGAAATACATTTTATAAACATGCAAAAGCATTCTTATTTAATTTGATCAAAAATACATGAAAATCCTTTTCTTTCTTACAGATGGAGTTAATTTATGATTTTTTGCAGCATTTTATATTTTACCCGGTTATCTCACTCAGTCTAAGTCTAGTTGCTGAGCCAAACACTAACTGTACAAAGATGAGTTACCAGAGTATGCATAAGTATGGAGTAGAAATGATAATGCAACCTCCTTTTCCAGTTTATTGTATCAACAATATATTTGTAGAGCTGTGGGCTATAAACTTTGTGCTGTGACTGTAAACACTTCAATTGTTTGCTAATATTGTTACTGAAAGGAAGTAATAAACAGTGTTTAGCAATAACAGTACAGTTGTTTAGGGCAGTTTTTAGGCATAACACATCTCTTGTAAAAACAACTGAGATCTGTGTTTGGTGGAAGATCAGATAGCAAAGATAAGAGTTAAGAAACTGGTAGCCTAATTTTTTTTACTGTAAATCTGCTAACTGGTGGCACAGTGTTAAAATGGATAAATCACACCAAGGCTTGTATATGCTGTGGACTTTCTCCCAAAAACCCATTGTAAGAGAGGTTAGATATCCAGAGAGGGTATAACCTATAATCTTCTCCCACATGCACAAAATTGGTAGTTGCACTTAGAACGAATGCAATCAGCATGTGATGCCTCAACCACAGTAATTAAAGAACATGACCTCCATGTTATTTTAAACATCAAGGTTGCATTTAAGTGTGCCAAAGGTCCTTGAGGATATCCATAGGAATAAACATGACAATATCTAATTTTTTGTGTTCCTTACTAAAGATATATGCCAGAAGGTGCTTTTCTTGGAAATATACATAGTAACACATTATATTTAGATTACATATTTTCAGTTGCTGAGGAAAAACGATGCCACCATTTTAAAAGTCTACTCTTCAGTTTAATTGATTTACATTCACTAAGGTTTACATCAACAATGTTTCTCTGAGTCATGACTTTAAACTGATCGCTCTGCAAACTGGATTGTGGTATTAATTATACAAAAAATACAATTTGTAAATGTATAAATCAATAAAATGTTGTTTATCTTTCTGAATCTAACACTGCCTGTCTGTAAGGTAGGTGTAGGTATAAATCAGTGTTGTGTTCGAGGACTGTCAGGCTATTTGTGGTGAGCTAATGAAATAAACACGAAGCAGTCAGAAAGCAACGAGTCCGGCTGTCACGGTTAAAATTAGGTGATAAAAAAGCAAACAAAAAACAAACAAACAGCAGCATCAGTACACGAACTGTAATCTACTCACGGAAGCTGTCTCAGCTGAAAAAGGTCATCCTCCATTTTTGTATTTTTTTATCCGATACTCCGTTTGGCCTCATCGCAGTTTACATTATCGCGACGGTCGGCGATTTCAGCACCAAGGAGAGCGACTCTGTCTGCGCGTCTGCCGACAGCCAATCAGAGGGCGCGCTTGGCTGGGCTTGGGCGGATCCACATGACTGCTGATCGGGGGCGGGGGAGTCCGCAACCTTCACAACCCGAAGCAGAGAGAGAGCAGACAGCTGTCCAGATAAATACAGAAGTTGACAATGACCGTCCTTTTTCTTTTGAGTTTTAAAAAAACAAAGCGAAAAAAATTATTTACCAAGAAAAGGTATTTAGAATATGAACCAAATCACAGATTTAGACTGATGACTAAAACAGTGTATAAATATCCACAAATTTCCTTCCCCCACCTCTACAATGAACCAAGTAGTGCATTATTGTGACTTGCAAGAACAAAATGTATTTATTTTCTTTTTTGCTGTCAAAAACCTGAAAAAGTCTGAGATACATTTTCATTTATTCTTCAGACAGTAAATACCACCTTGCACCAAAGTTCCAGAGACAGGTGTTTATAGGTAGTACTTTTAAGTTTAAAAAAAACGAAGCGAAAAAAATTATTTACCAAGAAAAGGTATTTAGAATATGAATCAAATCACAGATTTAGACCTATGACTAAAACAGTGTATAAATATCCACAAATTTCCTTTCCCCACCTATACATTGAACCAAGTATTGCATTATTGTGACTTGCAAGTACAAAATTTATTTTCCTTTTTTTGCTGTCAAAAACCTGAAAAAGTCTGAGCTACATTTTCATTTATTCTTCAGGCAGCATAGCACCATGCACCAAAGTCTCAGGTGTTTAGAGGTATGATTTGTTAGTATTATACATCTAGAAGCTCCAATTTTTCCCCACTCCTCTTTGGCCAGCATTTCACAATAAGGGTTACATAGATTGTGCTTTTAGTGTTGAGAGGAGTTGTGAGAGTGAAGTTACCTATCAAAATGATCATTTTTTATTTGTAAAAGAAAAACAAATAGAAAAGAATCTAATTTATAAACATTAAGAAGTATTTGTTATTTATAAACTATTTAATAAATAAAATCTGGTTATCTAATTCATGATTTTCAATTTTTTTCTGACAAGGTTTGGGAAGAATTTCCGGAGGATTCATGTCGTTTCAAGTTGATCCTACTTTAACTTCTCTTTTAACATGAATTTAAATATGATCCAACATTAACATCATCAACGGAGCTAGGCTTTTTTTTTTTTTTTTTTTGCAGCGTTTGTTTTGTGCACTTCTCAGATGCTCCGTAGGGAAACACGCTCTATAAAATATTGGTTCCACATGGACACTGGGATGTTGTGGTGTCGACTAGAGAACACGGATAAGCTTGTGGGGGAGTTTCTTGGCACAGGACCCACAGTCAGGTAAAATCTCCATGTGACAAACACCTACTAAGTGTCCAGGGTCAGATCTTAGCAGGGCTGTAAGTATAGGTCAGTAGGCCGCCATCGTCCGTCTATGACCAACAGAGCGAACACGCAGTCTGATATAATAGTTGTAAGCCTAGTACCTTTGTGTTTTAGTTATTTTTAACTTATTGACTTTAATTTTGGGACAACATCCAAATGTTCTATACTTGTAAAGTCAATTTAGTTTTCGTAAGGGAGCCTGGCTTCGGTGTTTTTGGTAAGTTAGCCTGAATGCTAAAGCTAGCTGTCCTGTGTTTGTTTCACTAACTTTAGCAATTAGGCATCATTTAAATCTGACTGAGCAGTGACAATATATCGTAGGGCAAGGATAGAAACCAGAGCTGACGTGATGAACTCGTGTTAAATTTGGTCGTATCTGATATCACTGATTAAAAAAAGTAAATACAGATTTAAATCAGGCCAAAATCACTTACATCTTGTGATCATAAACACAATTATTCTGTTTGTGAACTTTTTATGTTGTTCACTGTGGTATTAAAACTCTATTGTATGAATATTTGTATGATTGTATGATAACCCTGAGCACAAAACACCAGGAAATAAAAACTCAGTATTTAATGTCTTTAATTTCCCTAAAATATTTTCTAAAAGAATATTAAAGTTGGTAAAAGGTTAATATTAAATAGAAATCTTCTGAAGTTTGCAGTTATTTACAGGTTATGCTTATTGTGCATGTTATACCCTATCATTGCAGTAATATGTGGTACTCCTTTAGTTTCCACGTCTAATTACTGATGCTATTCATTTTTTTCTAAAATCCAGAACATTATCTTTCTTGTAAGTTCTCCAAGTCCAGTCCTTGAAAGTTACTTTCCTGCAACATTCCAGAGCATCACTGCTTCAACAGCTGAGATAAACTATTGATTTTCCTTCTAGTGTGCCATCAAATTTAGTAAAGACCTTGTAATGTGGCAATCATTTGATTCAAGTTCACTGAAGCACAGATTTATCTAAAGCTGAAGGACTAGATTCGGAGACCCTTGTTTTAAAGACTGCTAGCTGTCATTCTGGTAGCTTTACTATGTCACCCTGTGCTGGGCAGCCACTGAGCCACAGCATGTTGGTTGTTGTTTAGAATATGCTCCACTTGTACAAGTTTTTCCATGCAGACAAATGGCTGATTTGAAATCTTTAGGTCTATAAATCCTTTACCGGGTAATTTTCTTTCGGAAGGCCTCACATTTCTCTTTGGATTGCACCATCTTGTTCATTCCCACTGCATTATGTCTGAACTTTAAACAGAATGAGACAAGAACCAGTTGTATAAGCCTGGCCAAATGATCTAATGCACCTGTGTGTCATCTTTGACATTTGTAGTGATGCTAAATAGGGAGGTAATCAAATTTATTCCTTATCTACTAGAATTCAAACATTGTTTTTATTATATTTGATTATGTTTTACACACTGTATGGCTTGAACCTTCTGTACCGTTAGATGTGTTTTTAATTGTCCATGTGCCTTGGGCGTGCAGGTGGATCAGTGGTTAGTGCGCATGACCCATGTAAGTGTCCGACCTGGGTTTGAATCCGGCCCGTGGTCCTTTGCCAGATGTCTCTCCCCCTCTCTCATAGCCCCTTTCCTGTCAGACTACTGCCAGAAAAATGAGCCACTAGTGCCGTAAAAACTCAAAAAAAGAAGAAAAGAATTGTCCATGTGCCTTTAAATGTTAAAAGCACAGATGGTATACTCATTTTTTTGACAACTTTTGGTTTAATAAGTTTCATCTTTTTAATGCCTCAGTTATAGGCACACATTGACTCTCTGCATGGCAGCAATATATTACTCCAGCTGAATGGACTTTCTTGTTGTAGAATTTAATGAAGCAAGTTAACCTTTCACTGGTTGGTTTAGAAGAAGGGAAGGGGATACATTTCGCAGTGTTCTTATTGCAATTTTCATTAACAATATTTCAACAGTGTGTCGTGTCCAATATAGTGTAATATGCTAAAATCCCATGAGAGGCAAAAGTCTGAAGTCTTGAATTAGAATTGCATTCTTCTTCTCCCGACTTTGTTGATTATCTCCTTACATGTTTTTAATATCTTCCTTGCTTCTTTTTTCAGGAACAAGATGATAAAAAACTGGGGTGTTGTTGGAGGGATCGCTGCTGCAATTGCAGCTGGAGCATACGTCCTGTGGGGCCCGATAACTGAGAGGAAGAAGCGGAAGAGAGGTTAGAATATCTGGGGAAAACACTAAGTGGGGGGGGACTAATTTGAACCTATTGTATTTTTTTGGAATATATTATTGAGAATAACTGCTGTGAACTAAATATTGCATATATTGCAATATTAACAATAATGAGGTCATCTGGTGATTACTGAGCATTTGCGTCGTTTCCCTCTATTGTTTTAAATGCAGGGTTTTCGTTTTGATTCAGGTATGGGATTAATAAACTGTTGCATCTAATTTCTTTGTTTTTTTTTGACGGTGCTTTCACATTTCCAGTTATTAACAAGCAGTGATTCTTTTATCTTCTCTCTGCTGCTCTGGGTTACATCAGCAGCTCTTTCTTGTCAGCTGATTGGGAGATTAGATTGGCTTTGGAAAGTTGGCTGACTTCGTCATCATTAAAGCATCTCTCCTGCCTGTTTTAATCATTGCAACTGCTTAGTATAAATCTCACATGTGTGACGAAAGTACCTTCCAAGAATCAGTTACAGTATTTGAGGAAAAAGTAAAAACCCCTTAAACCCCTGCCTGAAACTACTCTAACAGAGAAGGTGTTTAATGTCTAGATCCTATTCAGACCAAAATGCTTTCTGGCAGATATTTACCATGGCCCCTTTTTCTCCACAGGTATGGTCCCTGGTCTGTTGAACTTGGGGAACACCTGCTTCCTAAACTCTTTGCTTCAGGGTTTGGCAGCGTGTCCGTCTTTCATCAGATGGCTGGAGAAGTTTTCAGGTCTGCCCTCGATCCAGTCATGCAAAGACAACCAGCTGTCTTCAACACTGCTGCAGCTGCTCAAAGGTAAGCACACAGTGTCACATCAGATAGGTAGAACATTAAAAAAAAAAAACATATCAATGTTTTTTTCTGTTTTCAATCATGGCTTGTGCCCTAACAGCTCTGTCCAGTGAGGAGCCGGGAGACGAGGATGTTCTTGATGCAGGATGCCTTTTGGATGTTCTCAGACTGTACCGCTGGCACATCAGCTCATTTGAGGAGCAGGTTGGACCATACTGCTGCATGTCTACACTGATCACCAGCTTGATGAATCAGTGGATGTTTAATAAGGCACCTAATCCCATTATCTCAGAGTGGAATGATTTTAATAACAGGCACCTTTAAGATGTCTTTTTGGCAGGGTGCACCTCACCATGCACACTTTAGACATCGGGGGCATCTCTAGTACCTCTGATTGAATTGACTCTTCTGGTTGAATTGTTTTTTTATGCCACTGACCCTACATTTCGTTACAATTAAAATGTTTTCAGTAGGTTGGAAGTCAGTACTTTGGGAAGGCCATTTTCCCTTTTTTACGTCGTAAAAACTGAACTGGATTTCATGTGTTTGGGGTAATTACCCTGACATAAAGTTGTATCCAAGTTTCTACCGTCATGATCTGAGTTGTAGCATTCTTCATTTCATCTGGTAATAAAATAGACTCTGAGCATGATGGTGCAACCACTATATTCAACAACTGGTTTGATTTTCTTTTGTGTAAAAGCCTCATCTTGATTCCTCTTCATGTTTATTTTTTGCCTTTTTGTTTAAATACTCTAATCCTTGTGTCATCTTACTTAATCATCTTGCCAAAAGCCATTTGGCCAATGTGGACTGTCGCACCTTTCAGTCCAGCTTCCTTAGAAACCAAAATCAAAGGAACACTGCTAATTCTGAAAAAAGAGTGGTCAAATATTAAAGCCGAATGTCAGAAGATAATTAATGTTTACAAAAACAATATGGTTCATTTGCAAATTTGCCAAGTAAGATTAATGTCAATATGATGAAGCTTTATGTGTAAATTTGAGTCCGTGTCGACAACTAAGGCAGAGTTTGGATCAGACTGAAAAAAATCATGAAATCAAACTTGTGCACAAACTCTTATTTTAAAATAGGATCTTAAAAATTTTTATTCCTAAATAAATGTATTATGTCTGATTAAAAACTGTTTTTTTTACGTTCTGAGATTAGAAAGCATGTCAGAACGAAGGTTAAAATGAATATTATTGCTTTTAAAGGGCTAAGGTTGTGGAATGGTCTTTCCAAACTGTAATTTAATGTATGATTAAAATTTCAGTTTTTACCAAATGAAAACATGAAGTTTGAGATGATGTTAAATTCCTGTATAATTGTAAGAATGGAGTTTCAGTTAAGTATTGATTGTTAGATGGTTTGGAAATTAGGGTTCGGCACAATAAGCTTGGTGTTAGGCAACACCTTTTTGGTACTTTTGTTTCCAATGCATACATGTAATGGAAATTCACAAATGAATATAGCATCCGGTGTAAACTGCCCAATCTTAGTTTATTGTCCTCTATATTAATTGGATGTGGTTTCTCCCCTCTTAAGGATGCACATGAACTTTTTCACGTCCTCACATCTTCACTAGAGGAGGAGAGAAACAGGCAACCCAAAGTCACACATCTGTTTGATATGCAGTCCCTTGAGGCAAGTTCTCTCCACACCCACTGCTGATCCCAAACTGCAAAATTGAAAACACAAATCTCTCTTTGCTTGCGCTTGTATTCCTACACCGTTCACAGATCCACATGCATGCCTTGAGGTTTCCTGATAAAAAGCCCTTACGCTTACTTATTTAGTGTTTATTGTGTTTCTAGTCTCTTCCTGATGAAGATGCCAAAGCTTTTGCCTGCATAAGCAGAGGTATGTATAAAGATACAAGTCAAGAGGCCTTATTTAGAAAACCAGCACTGAATGTCTTTCATTTGTGTTTTACTTTTCCATAGCAGCTCCTCTTCATCCGATCCCGGGTCCCTGGAAATTCCAGCATCCCTTTCACGGTCGTCTAACGAGCAACATGTCGTGCAAGCGCTGTGAAATTCAGGTGCGTTTCTTTTAGACATATACAACAAAAGTTACTTTCCAGCTTTTGTTATTGTTTGAATAACACCTCAATGATATGTGCTTTAATTTATAGAGTCCAGTACGATACGACTCATTTGAGAGCCTCTCTCTGTCCATCCCTCTTCCTCAGTGGGTAAGCTAAAAATGCCAGGGGTATCAAAGTTAGTCTTTATTTTATTGCACACTTTATTTTTAAGGCATTTTACTCTCTTTGAGCCTTTATCTATGTCAGGTTACAATCAAAGACCTGACAGCCTTATTGTAAAATGGAACGAAAGGGATATAAAAGTCTCTTTACGTATCCAAATCTATTAGCCCAGTGCAGCCCATTAACATCAGTCACTTTGACTCCATCTGTTACATAAAGGCTTCAGAGTTTTGTTAGAAAACATAAGTGAACAAAGAGGATAATGACGACTAATAACTGCAGCAGACAAATCAGCAATAAAGCTGTAGCGAAGTTTAAAGCAGCGATAAAACACAATTGCACACCTATCTGCTTTGACAGAGCAGATATGGAGAGCTTACGTTAGAAGCAGCCAAGAGAAGCAGGGTTGGTTTGAAAGAACTGCAGAGATCCACATTTCTTTATGGAAGTAAAAATAAATGCATACAAGTCAATCATTTGCTAAAGCCATGTAGTGGGTAAAGCAAACCTGTTAAAGAGGGCACTTTGGTTAGATAAGACCAAAATCAAACTTATTAGTCTTCATGCAAGATGCAGCATGTAGAGGAAACCCCCTACTTCACTACACCCTGAGCACAGCCTTCCCATGGTGTAACATGGAGGTGGCAGCATCATGCAGTGGGGACACCTCAGTAGTGAGCTAGTGGTTAGGTAGCTAGAGCTCAATGACACAAACCCTGTTAGAGCAGAGGGTATCAACCAACATCCCAAATAGCAATTTTTCTCCATGTTATTAATGAAGTTTCTCTAGAGCCAAAATACCTCTATGACCCTCTTTTCATCTAAAGAACACTGTCGTTTTTTAATAGCTGAATTAAAAAAAAACTTAAAACCATTTTCTTTATATTTACAAAAATACAGTCAGTTAATGTTTTTTTTTAATGTTATACTTCTGAAAAAAAAGACAGAATTTGTAAACTAAAGAACATAAAAGCCTTGTATAAATAATATAAGGCCTCTTGTATTTAAAATAATTGTTCCCATGTCTTTTATTTTTTTGGGCTAAGTCACAATGTTCCATTATGGTACCGAGGCGCATATTAGGGACCGTAAAAGACCTTAGAAGACAGAAGAAAAAGGGCTCTAAGCTCCTAGCCAGACAGTTTAGATGAAAGCTTCCCATTCAGTCTGATGGAGCTCCAGCTTTTCTGCATCCGTTTGTTGAAACAAACCCCAAGGAAAATAGCTTCTACTCAAAGGGTCTGGACACTCCAGAGATTATTATTAACTACTTTTATAAAATCATTTATTCTTTTTTATTTTTCTTCACAATTATGGACAGTGTTGGGACTAACGCGTTACAAAGTAACGGCGGTATTTTTTTCACTAACTAGTACGCTAACGCGTTAGTTTTTAAATTCAGTAACTCCGTTAACATTACTACATGACGCGTTACTGCGTTATTTTATAGTCTCGGGATCAGCTAGAGACTTAAAAGCTGCAGTGAAGTATTGTCTTCCTGTGTTAGAGAGAGAGAGACAGGAAGGAAACATGCTGAGGGCGTGTTTGTGTTTACCAACACTAGTCATCATGGCGGCTGCTGCAGAGCCCAAGTCGAGTTTCTTCACTTGGAGATATTCTCATTAATTTACTTTTGTTGAGAAAAAAGAAAGGAACATTTTGGTTAAATGTAATTTGTGCCTTGGATCAAAGATTCTATCTACAGCCCAAAACAGCAACTGTAATCTGTTGAAACACCTACAAAAGCAATATGCTGCGATGAAGCTAGAAGCTACCGGTGTCGTGCCAAGGTAGTTATCCCTGTGAAAATTTATATCCCCTCGTCGGGAGCGCGCACGGAGTAGGACGAACAACCAGAGTTAACTCCGCCTCAAATTTAAAAGGTTTTACGTGTATGAAAGTTGAGCTTTACTGTTTTATTCTTTACTTCACATGTTATAGCAGAATATCGCCAGTGATACTGATCTAAAACTAATAATAAAACACAAAAGTTTGCTTGAAAGCTGGTCGCTGACAGCAGTGTCAACTCCTCCCTCTGAAAGCAAACAGATCCTTGTTCTTTTCCACATGTTCCTTAAAAAAAATCTCTCATTGTTTCACAGTGTCCAAATGTTCTCATCCCATTGAAAACTGTTGTAAACCATATACTTGTAATAAAAATGAAATAGAAAATGGACTGCATGTGTAATCATTAAAGACTATATGCAGAAGGAAATTATTTTTTCCTGTTTAAAATTTAGTACTTAAATCTATATTTGTGTTTATATTAACTTACAGTTTATCACTATTGTACTATCCTTAATAAACAGTTTGTGTTCTAACATCAGCCGTTTTATTTCATCCCATATTGCCAGAATTGGCAATATGGGATGAAATAAAACCTGCTGTAATCTGTTCCCCCCCGTCTAAATCAGACAAAAAAGGTCCCAGCTTTTTCATTTTTGGCTTATAAGCATCTTTTATGATGACAATTTGTTCCTGAAACTTTGGAGGTGAATGACCTTTGTTTCTTAAAGTTACAAGAGGGGAACAAATTATAGCAGGCCACCTGCTTTAAAGGGCAATTTTGCAGGCAACTACCTACTATGTAGCATTGTCAGTTTGTTCTGCCCTGAAATAAATTGGCACTTTGAAACATATCTTTGTTGCTTGTATATAGAATTGCTTAGCAGAGTCATGATGCAAATGCATGTCAAGTTCTTCAACAGATGGTATTATTCTCCAGTGCAATAACATTTCTGAAGGCTATAAGGGCATAATGTGAACCTTTAAAAAAAAAAAAAGTAACTAGTTACTTTTCACAGTAACGCATTACCTTATGGTGTAACTGAGTTAGTAACTAAGTTACTTTTGAAATGAAGTAACTAGTAACAGAAACTAGTTACTGCTTTTCAGTAACTAGCACAACACTGATTATGGATTAGCTTTTGTTGATCTATCACAAAGAAGTCCAATAAAAACCCTAAAGTTTGATATTAATGTGACGGAATGTGGAAAAGTTTTAGCTCTTAATGATTTTGAAAGGCACTGCAGCCTTTAACAGTAACAGTTTTTTTTCTATTCTCATTTCTTCACAGGGTCGGCCTCTCTCTCTAGATCAGTGTTTGCAGCATTTTATTTCATCGGAAACAATCAAAGAGGTGGAGTGTGAAAACTGTACAAAGGTATGTCTGTTTTTGTAGCTGTAAAAAAACAAAAACCTTTTCCTCAGAAGATGCGAAGTGTCCTGATTGTCCCTTTATCTGTATTGTCTTTACTTTGTTCTTAAGATTCAACAAAGCACAACGAGAAACGGGCAAATTTTCGAAAGCCAGAGGACGACATTTGTCAAACAGCTGAAACTTGGAAAGGTACTAATTTATTTATTTTAAAAAAAGGCAAAAATAAGGAGAAAAAAACTGAAGAAAACTAGCCTGCATAAAACGTTTAATATTTTTATTAACTAAATATTTTTAGTTTAGTTATTTTTAGAGGAAATCAATGCAGCCCTTTTCTCCATATGCTCCTGTAGCTCCCTCAGTGCCTCTGTATCCATCTGCAAAGACTGACATGGTCCAGCGAAGGAACCCCCATCAAGCGGCAGGAGCACGTCCACTTCACAGAGTATCTATCAATGGATCGTTATAAACACAACTCCACACAGAGGAGTCAGCGGTTCACATTGGCCCATAAAGCCAAAAAGACAGAAAGTTTGGACACAGAAGAGTCCACAGAAAGGCTTAGAGCTAATGGGACTGGTGAGTTGGAATCGGCAGATCTTTTATTGCCATTTTCTTTTCTCCCTACAGACTGGACTTTTTTTTTTCTCTTTCAGATGCAGAACATCATAACAACAACAAACCTTTTTCTAATGGAACCTGTTCCTCCGTATTTCTTCTCTCCCCTGGTTTGAATCCACAGCGCGGCTTCACGTATGAATTCAGGTATATTTAGCAGCAGCTGTAGAAGTGTTAAAACGAGGAGAAGGTTTGCTCAGACATCAAGAGGAAGCAGAACCTTTGAATGCAAACACATTTTTGTTTATAGGTCACTTTTAATGAAGAAGATGTGTTCTTTTTTGTACCTTAGTGGGAAGATTTAGAAAAAAATACAGCACTCCCTATTGTGGAATCAAACTATGGTCCATCAAGCTTGTCGGATACTTTTTTTTTTTTTTTTTTTTATGAAGTCAGAAGTTGAATTAAAAAAAAAATTGACAGTAATAAATGACCCAACAACTGCAGTTTGTATTTAAATGTTTTATTTTATGTAGTAAGCCCCACTAGTTTCCACATATAAAAAGCCATTACATCTGCAGTAGACTATTAAGTGTGATGTTTTTGGAGATGGTCGTAAAGAAAGTGGAGATATCATCCATTGCTGTCAGGTTGGACGTGCAGATAGTTTCATAGTGAAAGCAATGTGTGATGGTGTGTTTCCTTCAGCTCCACAGAGTATTTATTCAAGCTGACGGCAGTGTTGGTTCACCATGGTGACATGCACTCGGGACATTTTGTCACCTATCGTCGAAGCCCCGCCCCACCCTGCAGCACCTCGCCGTTCAGCTCTCAGTGGCTTTGGGTGTCAGACGATTCTGTGCGGAAAGCCAACCTGCAGGAGGTGCTGTCTTCCAACGCGTACATGCTCTTCTACGAAAGAGTGCGAAGGCCAAACCTCGATGGACGATCGGACGAGTGATTGGATGATCAGCCTGTTGGACGTCTGCCTTTTTGCATTAAATACTCAATTACCAGCTGGTAGTTTTCTGACTGTAGTTCTGCCTCAATGTCTCAGTGTTGTCTCTTTATGAACACTCACAGCGGGAGGCTGCTGAACCCAAAGATAAAGGACCCACAAGATTTCTCTCAAAAATCATCGGTTATTTACAGTAAGCTACTTTTCTTTAGCAAATTAAACAGTTTCATGTAACAGACGGTAAAAGTATCTGACAGTTCCCTATAATCGCACTGTTAGAGGCGAGTTTTTAAGGTTGGCTTTTTAATCATGCAGTGGTGTGAACATTAATGAAATATGGGCTCATAACTTCTTGGTAATATGTCCAAATTCCTTCATACTTCATATAAATAAGCTGTTGCATTTTATATAACTTTAGCTAGAAAGTCCCAGCTCCTACTAATGTAATCATTCCCAGCATTGGCTGTACATTGTCCTACTTTGAATGTTTCAGCTGATCTTCTACCATTTTGGATCATCTAAATACTCTAATTTGTAGACCTGCTGAACTAAGTAAGGATAAAGTGCCATATTGTTTGTTTTTTGTTTTATTATTTTTAAAAATTTATATCTTATAAAAATGACTTTTGCAGTAATTATTAGTACGATCTAACCCGGAAATATGACTGGCCCAAACTAACGTTCATAATCTACAGGTTCTGCAGACATTTAGTTGTTTTTGTTATCAAAACTGGATTCTAACTATCCTGAATGCTATTGTTTTTTTCTAAGATCCTCAGCAGTAAACAATTGCATTCCTATCAAGCTAGAAAAGTCTAAAGGTAAAAGTGTCTTCAGATGTTTGAACTGATATATTTTGATTTAAATGTAATTGTTTTCAATTGTAAAAAAAAAATGGTAAAAAATGTACTTTTGTGTTTTAATAAAGTGAGATTACAATGTTTTCAGTACCTTGGAAATGTATAACATCAATAATATCCTTGTGATCGATTATGTTGCGTTTTCAGCCCAACTGCCATACCAAACCAGTGGTTCCCAAATATGGGAGCACACACCTTACGGGGAACTCAGTGTAATGGCAGAGGGGGAAATTAAGTAGCTAAATAACTGATTTTGAGGTGAAAATTTAAATATATATTGAAAAGAAAACATTTATAGAGGGCAGTGTGGAATTCTATTCCTCATTCAAATAAGCATCACAGTTTTGTGTTATGAAAATAAATTATTTCATATCAGTATGATTTACTGAAGTTTACTTTTGGTTGTTTAATTTTTTGTTATAAAACAAAGGGGTGGCCAAACATGTAAAGTTTGGTAACCACTGGCCTTGCATGATTCAGAAGACTGCACTATCAGAAGGTCTACGGGACTCAAAGGTTTGAGGGAAGAATGTGTTTTTTAAAGTAGACATTTTTTCATACTACAAAGTTTGAGTGTGAAATAAAGACTGGACCCTCAGTTCTGTTACAGTGGGCACTGGTTGGAAATGGACGGTTTCCTGTGTGATTCCTGCGTGAATCACGATGTATTTCCTGAGGCCACTATTTTTTTTTTTTTTTCAAAAAGAACTGCAATGTACCCGGACAACCACCAGGCGGCACTTGGGAGCTCTGCCGTGTTTGTGGGCCTGCAGTCAACTGAAAAGTTTATTGAGACCAGAGATGGCAAAAGTACTCACTTTCCGTACTTGAGTAAAAGTACAGATACTTGTGTTAAAAAATACTCTGNTTATCCACAACAACAGATTTTTTTTCTGCTACACCCGGCTACGCTGCTTCGCTTCTTCTTCTTCTTGTTTACTACTGGTGGTTGGCTTTGGCCGCAGTACCGCCACCTTCTGCTCTGGAGTGTTCACACACGCGAACCGTACCAAGACAGTCGAACCGAACGGTTCGGACGGTTTTCATAAACCATTCCATCCCTAATCTGTTCACTCTTCTGTGTGGGTTAGCCTAAATGGACATTCTTATTCTGGCATATCACTGATGTTTAAATAAAAAGGGAAAGTGTGATTGCTACTGTTCAATAGTTGTGCTTTCGCCAGCATTGTGCAGCTTTGTCGTCCCGCCCTCTAAACCCCACTAAACACCCGCTTTGCATCCAAAAATTCAAAACACATCTCTGCGTTCTGATTGGCCTGCCAGTTCTAGGGCCTGGGAAAATGATCGAGGCTAGGCCACTCGCAGGCAAAAATGATTTTAGCCGCTGGTGGGTGGGGCTAGTTTACTAGGCTAGGCTCTGATTTATTTTCAGTACTGACCCTGAACTGTTTTGGTTACCAGGAAGTTTGATGACGTTCCTTCATGATGGCCTGTTTTTCCTGTAGGAGGTTTTTATATAAACAGAACATCAACAACCTGAAGACACATGTTCTGTTTTTAGAGATTAGGTATTATGTATAAAGAGATGCTTCGTGTTTAATGTTCAGAAATAACATGATATTGCTTAAGTAGGTGTATAGGTCCACTCGTTGAGGCATTTCACAGGATTAACATCTAAGATAATTTACTTAAGGTAATATTTCTTCAATTATATTTTCCACTGTCCTTATGGCCGCCATTTACTATTATTTGATAAGTACTATACTATTAATACTATTAGTTACTATTATACTAGTATCATTAAACTGCATAACTACAGCCAGTCAGGTAACAGCTAACAAAATGCGTTCAATGCCAGAAATACAATTTTAAAATGAACCTGATCGGATCATAAAGAATCATTTCTAAATGATGAGAATAGAATGGATGGACCGACCTGATGGATTCTGTTGGCCTGTCCCAGGATGCTATAATCTTCTGCACCAGTTCGACTCGTTCCTTCATGTCCAGGCATGTCCACACAAACCACATGCTGGTTTTTAGGGAGGAACTGGAAACAGGAAAACAAACAAATAATGAAAATGTTCTTTTGCTGTCTTAAAGTGGTGCAAATAAA